>NC_092172.1:11596720-11671720 GCF_045791955.1 Oncorhynchus clarkii lewisi | reverse complement strand
GTGGATTTAGAGGATTATGTTCATTTTGTGTGATTTTTCTCTCTCTCTCTCTCTCTCTCTCTCTCTCTCTCTCTCTATGACTGGTGTATCAGTGTGAATTACAGTGAGGAGGATGCTGTAATCCCCTGTTACCTCACTGTTCCTCTTTCAGAGGCGAGGAGGAGGAGGGGTGGAACGGGGAAGAAACTGCGGCAGCAGAGCATCTCTTCTCTTTTTCTTCTTTTTCTGACCCTTTTATTCTCTTGGGGGATTGCTGTAGAGTTTGGCTCTGACTGTTAGTAGTGAAAGGGCAATCTACTGAAAGCAGCTTTTCCTCTCCTGCGATAAATATCAGGGATGATTACTGGCTCTCTCCCCAGACTGGCCACAATCAGACACTTTCAGAAGCCCAGATATGAATGACTCTTGCTCCCTGGCACACCCGGAGCTCAACCTTTCTGCCCTGCAATGTATTATACTTTAGCTTTAACTGTACCATACTCACATTTTACTCTGTGTCTCTAGCTCACTTTCTTCTCAGTTTAAATAGATTGTATTAGCTGAGCTGCTAACAGCAATTCATAGATAGACAGTTAATTAGGTTTAGCAACTAATCTATCGAAGGCCTAAAGATAACTATCAAATTACCTGGAGGAGGAGAATCATTTACTCCCACGCTCTCTCTCTCTCTCTCTCTCTCTCTCTCTCTCTCTGTCTCTCTCTGTCTCTCTCTCTCTCTCTCTCTCTCTCTCTCTCTCTCTCTCTCTCTGTCTCTCTCTGTCTCTCTCTCTCTCTCTGTCTCTCTCTGTCTCTCTCTCTCTCTCTCTCTCTCTCTCTCTCTCTCTCTCTGTCTCTCTCTCTCTCTCTCTCTCTGTCTCTCTCTCTCTCTCTCTCTCTCTCTCTCTCTCTCTCTCTGTCTCTCTCTCTCTGTCTCTCTCTCTCTCTCTCTCTCTCTCTCTCTCTCTCTCTCGCTCTCTCTCTCTCTCTCTCTCTCTCTCTCTCTCTGAAACAGGTACGTGTGATCATCACAGATGAAAATGACTGTGTTCCTGAGTTCCTGCAGTCCATTTACAGCAAAGACAGTGTGCCGGAGACTGTAACCACGGCAACCTCTCTGTTACAAGGTGAGTGCACATACACTCCATACACTCTCTCTCGCGGTGTAGCTCTTACAGAACCCTACACCCCCTCCGTCCTCCCTCCATCCCCCCTCTTGCTCTATTGGTCATCTCATGTCCAGGGACAACGGACAGTTCTGTTCCCAGGAGAAGACCGGACGAAGCTCCACATATTCTCTGTAGTGTAGTCACAAAGTTCAGTATTATTCTCCAGTGCTATGTTCACCATGCTGGTTGGGTGAGGAGAGGATAGGTGTACACTTATTTGTGATTTTTATAGTACCAGAGGTGTCCTCTTGCTGATGAACAGCCTTTTTTAGTCAGACACCGCTGTGAGACTGCGGGGAGGCAGGTGTGTTTGGTTAAGGAGCCCCAGCAGGTGTGGTGTGCCTGCTATGCTCAACAGGTGCGTAGGGACCGACCTACCGGCAGATGTGTTACGCTGCAATTATCGCCGTGATTCTGAACATAACAGGACCGCAGAACGGAGCGCGTCTAGAGCGAACGGAGCGACATGGCTCATACAGACTTTTCAGCAGCCGTGAGAACAACATATCTGGGTCACATCTATGGGGACATGTAAGCTTTCAATGAAATGTTTTTTTAATTTTTTTATTCCCTGTATGTCGGTCCGACGGTTTAAGGTGAAGCAGCCGAGATTAGGCTCTTGTTCCTGGGATTAGTGGGGTCCCGAACAGGAGGCTGTGATTGTGTCACAGAGAGAGTGAGAGACTTTACACTGAACATCATCCGGCTCCATTTGTTTAGGGCTTGCCCAGGCCACAGCAACAAGCCCTGTGATTGGCTGAAGTGGATCTGAAAGATTAGATATACATGGATTTAGGCGTTTAGGCTGGTTTTAAAATAGATGTAGCAACATGGTAAACAGCATCACACAACATGATTTGTGAATCTATGTCTCCGACAGCTCTGTGCTGTGGTGAGGGCTGAGGAACCAGACCATAGGAGGCAGTTTCATCAGATACTCCATTTGGCCAAAGACTTCACTCCCTGTAGATCTGGGGCTCAGGCCAAGAAGGGATGTTGTCTTGTACTGTCAGTTAGCCCAACAATCCTTTAGAGCCTAACTGGCTCAGTATTGATGGATATTCAAATGACTCTCATTGCTAAGTCAGGAAGTGCATACTGAGGAAACGAAATATTGACTTTGATGTGTGAAGTCTTCCACAGTATATGGATATGTGTCAAGGATAATGCCCATATTTGACAGTGTTATTGGTGACATTTAAATCCACCAAATGAGGTTCCCTTGGACCAGTGGGGGCTGCTGAACAGCTCATAATAACGGCCGGAACGGAGCAAATGGAATGGCATCAAGCACCTAGAAACCGTGTGTTTGATGTATTTGATACCATTCCAGTAGTTCCACTTCAGCCATTACCATGAGCCCGTCCTCCCCAATTAAGGTGCCACCAACCTCCTGTATCTTGGATGTTGTTGGTGTACATGATACGGAGAGTATACTGAATGCAATCTAAGGAGAATAGCAGAATGCAGGAGTTCACGGTGAAAAGGACGATTTAGCAGAAGAAATGCTGATCCCAGTCCCAGACTGAGCCCTCTCTTTTAGCAAGGCAATCGCTCTGACCGTATCCCTACTCCAGTAAGTTTTCCAAAAGAAAACAAAAGAAACATTTGGGAAAAGGCTTGATGTGACACAGAAATGTGTGAACATGAAAAAACAGCCGTAATTAAGTCTAGCATCTAGACTAGTGTCACATGTTGGACATATCTGACGTTACAGAGATGTCTCCTTATCCAACCTCCCCTCTCTACCCTGTCTCTCCCTCACTCTAGTGTCTGCCAGTGACTGTGACTCGGACCTGAACGCCGAGTTGTCCTACTACACTCTGAGCCCAGACTTCAGCATCTCTCCCCACGGCACCATTTTCCCTGCAGGGCAGCTGGACTATGAGAGGCCCAACCACCTGTATGAGTTTGTGGTGATGGCTGTGGACAAGGGAGATGTGCCCCGGACAGGTACAGCCACTGTACGCATCCGCATGGCCAATGTCAACGACGAGGTCCCCGAGTTCTCCCAGCATGTGTGAGTACAGTACTGCTTCTCCTCTTCATCAATATTACCATCATAAGTTAGTGTGGTTATTACAATCATCGTCATGGCCATCACTATCATCATCATCATCATCAACATCTAAGCAGGGCGCCTATTTCATTATTTGTATTATTCATGTATCTCCCTTCTCCACTCATCATTTTTCTGCATTCACCATTTTCCTTCCACCCTGCCTGCTCCTCTTGTTGTTAACCCTCACCCTTGCCTATTTGTCAGCCTAGGCCATGCCATTTCACTTTCCTCTGCTCTGCACAGCTGCCTCCTCCCACAATCCAGTGCAGCTGCAGTTTCCCAGAATTCCACATGGCTGCCAATTCCCCAAAATCCCTTACAGCTGCTGCTGGTCTACAACCCAAACCGCTTCAAAACACAACTCAACAAAAAAGAAACACAAACTGGGATTTCAACATCTCTAGCTGTCCTGTTCCTCTTGGGCATGTTTCCTGCCCTGTATTAGCTCATCCACACATCCCTTTATTTAAATGCCGCATTACCCTGCTGTTCCGGGCCGATCTGTAGTGATGCGTTGAGCTGTTGTTTTTTCCCTCTGGCGTTGCTCTGGCCTGTGGCTCGTTTAATTGGACAATTTTCTGGCAGCTAGCTCTGCAAATTGGTGAGGCAGGTTCAATCAGCCATGCCTTTAGTTTGTTGTGGAGAGAATAACGCCAGCACCAGGGCAGTGTGTGTGTGCGTGCGTGCGTGCTGAAGTACAGGTTTGTTGTTCAGAGAGAGATGGAGAGGTAAGGAAAGAGTTGAGAGAGAGATGGAGTGAGGGAGTCAGACAGAGTGAGAGAGTAGAGGGATAGAGAGATGTAGAGGGAGAACCAACTGCCCACCAGGGATGTCTGTTTGAATCATTCTGATGGACAGTGGCAGGGACCCAGTGTGTGGGTGAGGCTGGATATGAATTGCTGATATGGATGCACTACAGTATGTAGATGAGTTATCTTTTAGTTGTTGGGTTAATGTTACGGTGTGGGTAGGTGAATGGGGTTATGTGTGCTGTGATGGGAGGCTGTGTGTTGGTTTGTGTACGGGGTTATGGGTGATGGGAGGCTGTGTGTGTGTGTCTAAGTGTGTGTTATGATGCTATCGCTGTGTGTATCTGTTGGGGGGGTTTTGTGGTAAGAATTGATTTCCTGTCAGCAGGAGCATCCCCAGTTTCCCCTCATGATGTCCGTTCTACAGAGATCTTCAGTGAATCGTCATTGTTACTCTACAATGCGGAAAAGCAAACAGATATTCTCTAATGTGTAACACAGTGAAACAGGGCAGGGTGTCTGGTATTAATTGAGTAACTTGGTGATGGCCGCCAGACTGTTATTTCTATTGGGCTCAATTGGATCAGCCAGTTTCATTTGCCACTCGGTTCGAGTGCCCTTTGCTGTTCGTCGCTATCAGATGAAAACCTCATCTCCAAAACAGAAACCTTTCAGGGGGAAAAAAAAGCTATATATTTACCTAGTAACGAACATACAATAAAACCTCGAACGATATTTTGTATACATTTTCGTGGGCCTAGACTCATGAAATGTCCAGAGAATATTGAGGGGAGCTACTGCTTTCAATACATGTACAAATATATATATTTTCCTTTTAACGAACATACAATAAAACTTCAGACGATATTTTGTATACATTTTCGTGGGCTTAGACTCATGAAATGTCCAGCGAATATTGAGGGGAGTTATTGCTTTCAATACATGTAAAAAATATACATATATTTTTTAAAAAGGCAGAAAAGGAGTTCGGAGGTTTTCATTCGACAGTGACTTGTTGCTGGTGAAATCGACAAAGGGAGTCTCGTCACTCAGCTCGGTGTACACTAAGTAGATCATTACAGGGATTGTTTGCCTGCCGACAGTAACCTGAGTGATGAGTGAATTGGATAGGCAGAGAGATATTTATACATGTATTCACAGAGCCCTGGCAATCTGTTGACATTATAGAAGACGGAGAGATGCTAATGAGCACAAACAACAAGCCAGTCTCGGTCTCGGGCCGGCGCTGTGTGTTTTGTCAGTCGTTAATATGTAATAGATGTGTTGGGTAAATTGGCTAATTATATTGTGGCTGATGTCAGTCATTGTGGAGGGAAATGGGGTTAAGGGTGACAGAGCGCCTGTGTGCCTGGTGTGGTAGAGGCGGGCTGGATGTTTGGCCGACGGGCGGGAGGATGTTGGCAGACTCTGATGGAGCAGTAGCTGGAGTTTGTGTTGAAATTAGATTGATGGGGTAGATAATGAGAGGGAGAGTGGGCACTGTGAGGTGAATACACAACCACTGTCTGTCTGCCTGCCGCGTTCACCGTTCACCCACTGCCTCTCCCACAAAATGGCCGCGCCGACTGGGATTTGTTAGTCAGTCCTGTGTCAGAACCCCGTCACCTGGGCCAAAGTCCATGGCGACAGGTGAGAGAGGGACAGCAGCCTGAGTCTGTGACGGGCGGCTGAGGCAAGTTGATGGAGAGGAGCTTTTTCTTTAGAAAAAATGGAGCCTGTGAAAATAAGGCCTTTGAGAGGTGTGTGTGTGTGTGTGTGTGTGTGTGTGTGTGTGTGTGTGTGTGTGTGTGTGTGTGTGTGTGTGTGTGTGTGTGTGTGTGTGTGTGTGTGTGTGTGCGTGTACGAGGGTGTCATCTCGTCATGGGAAACGACCATTTGAGGCTGGTGACAGATTAAAGGTTCCGGTGTCAGTTGTGCCGTGGCGGTGGGTGTTGGAGCAGGTGGGTGACATGGGGAGGGGTGAAGGGGTTGAGGGGGTCATCTCCAATCGGGGACATAAATCACAAGCGTGAAATGCCTGTCAGCTCCTCTCTGCTACCCATCAATCAGTTGTGTGGAAAAGGACCTGATGAAGAGTACAACCACTCCTATCTCCCTTGATCTTCACTCACTATCTCTCTGTCACTCTCTGGACCTCCACCCATCTTACTCTGCTTCCTTCTCATAATCATTCTCTCCCTTTTTCTCCTCCCTCTCCCAAACCTCTCTCCATTTGTCAACTGATTTGACATGATCACTGATCAGTTAAATTTAGTTTTTTTCATTTAGAGAAGTATCATTGTAGTTGATAATCATTTTAGAAGACTTTGTCGTCTTCGTTTGTTCTGCATAAGTTATCAAGATTGTCGCTCCATACAGTCTTGCCTGCGTGCCTATTGAAAGACAACTTGACAGGGCGCTAATCAAGTGAATGACAGGGCCCTAATCAATTCAAATCAAATGAATGAAACTGGAACATTGGTTTCCATGGAAATAGAAAGTGCATAATGCTCTTGGGTAAACAATATACCGGGAATATGACACGTCGCTCAGTATGACACATGAAAGGTTTGCAACATTTCTGCCCTAAAAAAAGGTTATTTTGATTGGATAATATACAGTAGATCATCATTGTAGAGAAATTCTGTGAAGCTTCCATCCACTGGCACAGGCAGAAAGGAACACAAAGGACATGCTGTGAATGCCTTTTCCCTCTCCTCTCCACCCAGCAAAATCACTCATTTTCTACTGACTGAGGAGTGGAGGAGGGGTTAGCAGACAGAAAGACAAGACCGAGAGACTACAGACAGACATACGACAGACAGACAGACAAGACAAGACAGACAGACGGACAGAGCACGCTGGCTCAGTAGAAGAGTCCGTCTCTGCCAGTCTGTCAGAGTGAGTCGCTCCTCTGTCTTGTTTTTGCGTCCACTAGCTCTGAGCTGAGTGGAGCGTGGGTGGAATGATGAGCGACAACATACTGTGCCCACATTGAGGCCCTGTTTGTCTCTCCTCTGTTAGACGCACTCACATCCACGGGAACATTTCAATTGAGATGAAGCGAGAGGGTGATGGTGAAAGAGGCAGCTGGGAAGACCGTGGTGCTTATATCTCTGTGTGAATGTGTTTGTTTTTGCATCACAGTGACTGTTGCATTGAAATAAACTACAGTTCTTGCTGCATGTACCGTCTTACAGCAGAACAAGAGTGATTCTGAGAATGAGGGATGAGTGGGATTCTGTGGGAGTGGGAGAATGGTCGTCTGTGTACCTTTATGCGTGTTCCTGTGTAGAGGAGAGTTTTTCTTAAAAACGTCTGGAAATGTTCTTAGGGCGAGACCCAGATGCAGACACGGGAGGCAGATGGTTTGAGTCTTTGACATTTATTACATCCAAAAGGGATAGGCAAGAGAATGGTTGTGGACAGGCAAAACACGGGAGGACTAGTAAAAGAGAATAGAAAAGGCAGGAGCTCTGAAAAAAACACGCTGATTGACTTGAAACATACACGACGAGCTGGCACAGAGAGACAGGAAACGCAGGGATATATACACCAGGGATAACAAGCGACACCTGGAGGGGGGTGGAGACAATAACAAGGACAGGTGAAATTGATCAGGCTGTGACAGTTCTTTACAATAGAGGCCTGCTAGATTTGAAGGCCACAAACTGTACATTATAGTCAGTTTACTGTAGGTCTAAATTGAATCACATTTACACAACAGCAGTAATGGACTATATTCTGTACTGTCATTGCTATCGGGAGCTTCTATCACATAGCCAGTCCTGGAGCCTGCTCTAGGGTTCCCAGTCTAGGGGTCCCAGGCCAAGCGTTAGCCAATGGAATAGACTGAGAACAGACATAATTGCCCTCCATCGTGCACAATCCCGATTTCCTATGGCTCTGTGTCTTCATTGTCATTTTGTGGATTGTAATATACAGCATGTGCATAATCAGTGGCCTTGAGTGTCAGCCCTGAAACTGCAAGGTTTGGGGGTCATACCAAATACAAAATAAAATGAGACCTGATGCCTCTCTTCTTGGCACTCAGCAGTCAGGAGATGGGTTGTGGGTAAGGCCTTATGACAGACTAGCGTCCTGTTTAGGGAGTGTGGTTGTACATCAAGCTGCCTCACGCTAGAGAAACATGAGATAGGCTGCTGCCCCTATTGGCTGTTCTGGCTCGGACAAGTCTTACTTACTTTTAACTGTTTTAATGTATATGCATGATAGGAGTCCTCTAACTTGACAATGCGTACGACTTTGTTAGGATGCACATGGTTTGAGCTTCATTCTTCTTGTTGAGGTGACATGTACTGCATGTACCTGATGTGTAATTTGCATTAAGGCGCTTACAGGTGAGCCGTGATAAACGGAAGTTGAACCACGTTGTTGTCAGCTGGCGTGTTATCATTAAAACATTGTTTGATTGGTTGACGAGATGAACGATGCTCATTGGTCAACCGTGCGTGGTGGCCGCTGAAGACTTCAGAAAATTCATCTTTTGGTGCCTCGGCCGCCGCATGCAAAACAGGTTGTGTTTTGCCGACCTAGCACCCGACTCCAATTGAAGTCTATGAGACCTTCGCCGCTTACCGCGGCCCGTCTGTGAGCGTCTTTATGAGTGAATCTCCCAGGGGGAATGAACGTGGCTGGCAGTGTGAGATCAAGGTGTTCATGCATTATTTGTGTATTTTCTATATTCAGCATATGTTCTATATAAACTCAGCAAAAAAAGAAGCGTCGCTTTTTCAGGACCCTGTCTTTCATAGATAATTGGTAAAAATCAAAATAACTTCACAGATCTTCATTGTAAAGGGTTTAAACACTGTTTCCCATGCTTCATGTTCAATGAACCATAGACGATTTATGAACATGCACCTGTGGAACGGTTGTTGAGACACTAACAGCTTACAGACGGTAGGCAATTATGGTCACAGTTATGAAAACTTAGGACACTAAAGAGGCCTTTCTACTGACTTTGAATAACACGAAAAGAAAGATGCCCAGTGTCCCTGCTCATCTGCGTGAACGTTGCTTAGGCATGCTGCAAGGAGGCATGAGGACTGCAGATGTGGCCAGGGCAATAAATTGCCATGTCTGTACTGTGAGATGCCTAAGACAGCGCTACAGGGAGACAGGACGGACAGCTGATCATCCTTGCAGTAGCAGACCACGTGTACCAACACCTGCACAGGATCGGTACATACGAACATCACACGAGTCGTGGTTTTGTCTCACCATGGGTGATGGTCGGATTTGCGTTTATCGTCAAAGGAATGAGCGTTACTCCGAGGCCTGTACTCTGGAGCGGGATCGATTTGGAGTTGGCGGGTCCGTCATGTTAGTCACATGTCTGTGGAACTTGTTCAGTTTATGTCTCAGTTGTTGAATCTTGTTATGTTCATACAAATATTTACACATGTTAAGTTTGCTGAAAATAAACGCTGTTGACAGTGAGAGAACATTTCTTTTTTTGCTGAGTTTAGGTACATCTACAGTATACAGTAGGGGTTTATTTGTGTGTGAGTGTATCAAATCAAATAAAATGTATTTATATAGCCCTTCGTACATCAGCTGATATCTCAAAGTGCTTTACAGAAACTCAACCTAAAACCCCAAACAGCAAACAATGCAGGTGTTGAAGCATGTTGGCTAGGAAAAACTCCCTAGAAAGGCCAAACCTAGGAAGAAACCTAGAGAGGAACCAGGCTATGAGGGGTGGCCAGTCCTCTTCTGGCTGTGCCGGGTGGAGATTATAACAGAACATGGCAAAGATGTTCAAATGTTCACAAATGACCAGCATGGTCAAATAATAGGTCTGGGACAGGTAGCACGTCCGGTGAACAGGTCAGGATTCCATAGCCGCAGGCAGAACAGTTGAAACTGGAGCAGCAGCACGGCCAGGTGGACTGCAAACAGCAAGGAGTCATCATGCCAGGTAGTCCTGAGGCATGGTCCTAGGGCTCAGGTCCTCCGAGAGAGAGAAAGAAAAAGAGAAAGAGAGAATTAGAGAGAGAGCATACTTAAATTCACACAGGACACCGGATAAGACAGGAGAAGTACTCCAGATATAACAAACTGACCCTAGCCCCCCGACACATAAACTACTGCATCATAAATACTGGAGGCTGAGACAGGAGGGGTCAGGAGACACTGTGGCCCCATCCAATGATACTCCCGGACAGGGCCAAACAGAAAGGATATAACCCCACCCACTTTGCCAAAGCACAGCCCCCACACCACTAGAGGGATATCTTCAATCACCAACTTACCATCCTGAGACAAGGCCGAGTATAGCCCACAAAGATCTCCGCCACGACACAACCTAAGGGGGGGGCGCCAACCCAGACAGGAAGATCACAAGTGACTCAATCCACTCAAGTGACGCACCCCTCCTAGGGACGGCATGAAAGAGCACCAGTAAGCCAGTGACTCAGCCCCTGTAATAGGGTTAGAGGCAGAGAATCCCAGTGGAAAGAGGGGAACCGGCCAGGCAGAGACAGCAAGGGCGGTTCGTTGCTCCAGTGCCTTTCCGTTCACCTTCACACTCCTGGGCCAGACTACACTCAATCATATGACCCACTGAAGAGATGCGTCTTCAGTAAAGACTTAATGGTTAAAATGTAAGAGGGAAGTAGAAGGGGAAAAAAGTAAGGAACTTGTATGTCGGCCCTGTATTACAGAACATAAATGGTTAAAGAAAAGTGTGATAAATAAAAACATATACCAATTGAATTTAAGAACCAAAAAACTGACAGCTGTGCCATATAAGTTGCAAAATAGTTGGGAAGAGATTTTCGATGTGCCCATTCAATGGCACATGGTTTATGAATTGATACGCAAAACATTCAAAACTTAGAATTTTTCAATATAAATTACTATACAAAATTTTTGCAACTAATAGAATGTTATATATATGGGGGATACAATCTTCCCAGCTCTGCAGATTCTGCTGTGAGGAGGCAGAGTCATTAGATAATTTATTTTGGTATTGTCCACATGTAGATCGTTTTTGGTCACAGGTCCAGGAATGGCTGAAGAATTGCAACATTTGCCTCGACCTAACATTACAGATAGCAATACTGGGTGATTTGAAAAGCCATAGTCAATCAATCAATAATATAATAATTATTTTTAGCAAAAAAAATTATTTTTAATTTACAATCTGTAGAAGCTTTGAGAATAGGAAGGTTCAATTATTTTGTGAAGCATCACAGCACAGTTGAAAAATATATGGCAAGTAGAAATCCGAAATGGATGATGTTGAGAGACAGATGGGAGGGGTTGAATGGAGGTGAAGGGTGGGACTATAATAACAAGATAAACAATGTAAAACATACGGGATCTGTAAAATGTATATAGGATCGGAACTTCTGTGAAATAGCATAGTTACAAATATAAATCAAACTGGATGGACATCAGAAATAGAGGAAGGACTAAGAACAAACAAGAGAGAACTATTGTAAAGTAGATTGTGTCTGTAGAGTGTGTATAAGATTTATGGATTGAAGGTAAAAGCAGAAGTGTTTATTAGTTTACTCCAATTGGGGGATTTAGGGTTTACGGGGAATAATAATAAAGGTATATTCTTTAAAAAAGTATGTATGTCTATATAGGTATGTGTATGTATGTATGTGTATATGTATGCATGCGTGTATGGATATATATATTTACCCAAAAAATATGGGGGATTGGAAATGATGCAGACAATTACATTGGAAGCAACATTCTCTCCGCATTATTAAGCTGATCCACCCTCTAAAATTATATATTTTTTATTAAAAAAAGACAAAGGTTGAGACCGAGTTTGCGTCTCTCACATGGGTAGGCAATTCCATAAAAATGGAGCTCTGTAGGAGAAAGCCCTGCCTCCAGCTGTTTGCTTTGAAATTCTACGGACAATTAGGAGGCCTGCGTTTTGTGACCGTAGCGTACGTAGGTATGTACAGCAGGACCAAATCAGAGAGATAGGTAGGAGCAAGCCCATGTAATGCTTTGTAGGTTAGCAGCAAAACCTTGAAATCAGCCCTTGCCTTGACAGGAAGCCAGTGTAGGGAGGCTAGCACTGGAGTAATATGATCAAATTTTTTGGTTCTAGTCAGGATTCTAGCAGCCGTATTTAGCACTAACTGAAGTTTATTTAGTGCTTTATCCGGGTAGCCGGAAAGTAGAGCATTGCAGTAGTCTAACTTAGAAGTAACAAAACATTGATTAATTTTTCTGCATCATTTTTAGACAGAAAGTTTCAGATTTTTGCAATGTTACCTAGATGGAAAAAAGCTGTCCTTGAAACAATCTTGATATGTTCGTCAAAAGAGTAACGCCGAGGTCCTTCACAGTTTTATTTGAGACGACTGTACAACCATTAAGATTAATTGTCAGATTCAACAGAAGATCTCTTTGTTTCTTGGGACCTAGAACAAGCATCTCTGTTTTGTCCGAGTTCAAAAGTAGAAAGTTTGCAGCCATCCACTTCTTTATGTCTGAAACACAGGCTTCTAGCGAGGGCAATTTTGGGGCTTCACCATGTTTCATTGAAATGTAAAGCTGTGTGTCATCCGCATAGCAGGGAAAGTTAACATTATGTTTTCAAATGACATCCCCTAGAGGTAAAATATATAGTGAAAACAATAGTGGTCATAAAATGGAACCTTGAGGAACATCGAAATTTACAGTTGATTTGTCAGAGGACAAACCATTCACACAGACAAACTGATATATCTTTCCGACAGATAAGATCTAAACCAGGCCAGAACTTGTCCGTGTAGACCAATTTGGGTTTCCAATCTCTCCAAAAGAATGTGGTGATCGATGGTATCAAAAGCAGCACTAAGGTCTAGGAGCACAAGGACAGATGCAGAGCCTCAGTCTGATGCCATTAAAAGGTAATTTACCACCTTCACAAGTGCAGTCTCAGTGCTATGATGGGGTCTAAAACCAGACTGAAGCATTTTGTATACATTGTTTGTCTTCAGGAAAGCAACATTTTTGAGAGGAATGGAAGATTCGATATAGGCCGATAGTTTTTTTATATTTTCTGGGTCAAGGTTTGGCTTTTTCAAGATAGGCTTTATTAATGCCACTTTTAGTGAGTTTGGTACACATCCGGTGGATAGAGAGCCGTTTATTATATTCAACATAAGAGGCCCAAGCACAGGAAGCAGCTCTTTCAGTAATTTAGTTGGAATAGGTTCCAGTATGCAGCTTGAAGGTTTAGAGGCCATGATTATTTTCATCATTGTGTCAAGAGATATAGTACTAAAACACTTGAGTGTCTCTCTTGATCCTAGGTCCTGGCAGAGTTGTGCAGACTCAGGACAACTGAGCTTTGAAGGAATACGCAGATTTAAAGAGGAGTCCGTAATTTGCTATCTAATAATCATGATCTTTTCCTCAAAGAAGTTCATGAATTTATTACAGCTGAAGTATGTTTGTAGAAATGTTGTATGTTTGTATGACATGCTGGGCTTGGTTGCTTCTCTCCTGTGTTCCTCACAACTCTGTCATCCAATTCACTAGTTCTTTCACACTCCATCCCAACCACTTAGTGTTGTCTCCCCACTGTGACAGGCTGCCAACAGCTGTTTACCGACTGCTCTCTCCATTGAATTAGGAATTAGAACTCAAATTGTCTCCACCTAGGCCCACCATATCAGACACTCAACCAACTCTGTTTTTACCCTCCCAAAAACAGCTTCATAATGCGTTCATAAATCTGGGATTAAAATATGACAAGGCAGGGTGTGTTATTCACTCATTTTCACTCTCACACTCTGCATTGTCGCTGGGGAGACGCGTGGAGAGGTGTTGATTTTGGGATGTCTCTCTTTCTGTCAACAGCTACCGGACCTTCGTCTCAGAGGACGCTGGGCCTAACACACTGGTTGCCACGGTGCTTGCCAAGGACCCCGACGGTGATGGAATCACCTACAAAATCACAACGGGCAACGACGAAGGCAACTTTGTTATCGACAGCCAGAAAGGTGAGACATATTGTTTACGCCCCTCCCGTCCTCTTCCTCAGTGAGTCCTGCTGCTCTCCCTCCTCCCCATCCCTTCTTGTAGATATTACACTAGATGGGTGAAAGGAATTGTTGTGCGATCCGCTTTGGCTGCGGTTTACTTTTAGTGCGGCTGATTTTGTCATTACAAATGTCATCAAAGGTTTGCTCCAATGTCCCGCCTTTAGCCCACCAAGGAAGCAATTTGAAATGGAAAATGTGTTAAAGGCCTAAACTCATTTCATAGCCCTCCCCACCATTGAATCTGCATATCACATTAAAGGGTAATAAGATTACTTTGACAAATTCAATTACTCTGGAACTTCAAGGTGCAATTTCCTTTGTTCATTTCCACTGATAGTAACTGTCAGCCGAAAGGGGAGATTTCTCAACCATATAAATAAATAAAAGCAATAAAAGCCATATAACCCTGATTGGTACAAAACAAATAACCTGCTATTCATCCATGTCACTTCAATTGCTTTAAAAGTCTGTAGAACCGCTCGTCTCAAATGACTTGTTCTCACACATTTGGATGGCTTTTTGTTTCTGCATTTTGCTTCCCCTCCAGCATGAATGTTGAATGAATAACTGTTATACATGTAATGCTATCATGCACATCCATGGAGCCCCTGTGATAGGATGCAAGCTCCTTACTGTTCACAGTCATGTAACTGTCAGACCGGCCCGACTTAGCATCAGTGTATACATCCTGCTGCTACTATATGACCAGTTTACACGCTATTATTGGACCCTATTATCTCTTACACTCACCTATGGAGCTGCCTGGGCTCACTGGAGGGGTTTAACCCTTGTATTACTCACATGATTAAACTGATGATTTGCTTAAAAAACCAGATTTCAAACAATTTCTCATAGCTTCTTATTTGGTTGAAATCCTGCACGGTTCATACCCATCTACAGTTGAAGTCGGAAGTTTACATACACTTAGGTTGAAGTCATTAAAACTCGTCTTTCAACCTCTCCACACATTTCTTGTTAACAAACTATCGTTTTGGCAAGTTGGTTAGGACATCTACTTAGTGCATGACTCAAGATATTTTTCAAATAATTGTTTACAGACTGATTAGTTCACTTATAATTCACTGTATCACAATTCCAGTGGGTCAGAAGTTTACATTCACTAAGTTGACTGTGCCTTTAAACAGCTTGGAAAATGCCAGAAAATGATGTCATGGCTTTAGAAGCCTTTGATTGGCTAATTGACGTCATTTGAGTCAATTGGAGGTGTACCTGTGGATGTATTTCAAGGCCTACCTTCAAGCTCAGGGCCTCTTTGCTTGACATCATGGGAAAATCAAAAGAAATCAGCCAAGACTTCAGAAAAAAAGTGTAGACCTTCACAAGTCTGGTACATCCTTGGGAGCAATTTCCAAATGCCTGAAGGTACCACGTTCATCTGTACAAACAATAGTACGCAAGTATAAACACCGTAGGACCTCGCAGCCGTCATACCGCTCAGGAAGGAGAGATGAAAGTACTTTGGTGCAAAAAGTGCAAATCAATCCCAGAACAACATCAAAGGTCCTTGTGAAGATGCTGGAGGAAACAGGTACAAAAGTATCTATATCCACTGTAAAACGAGTCCTATATCAACATAAACTGAAAGGCCGCTCAGCAAGGAAGAAACCACTGCTCCAGAACCGCCATAAAAAAGCCAGACTACGGTTTGCAACTGCACATGGGGACAAAGATCGTACTTTTTGGAGAAATGTCCTCTGGTCTGATGAAACAAAAATAGAACTGTTTGGCCATAATAACCATCATTATGTTTGGAGGATAAAGGGGGAGGGTTGCAAGCCGAAGAACACCATCCCAACCGTGAAGCACAGGGGTGGCAGCATCATGTTGTGGGGGTGCTTTGCTGCTGGAAGGTCTGGTGCACTTCACAAAATAGATGGCATCATGAGGAAATAAAATGATGTGGATATATTGAAGCAACATCTCAAGACATCAGTCAGGAAGTTAAAGCTTGGTCACAAATGGACAATGACCCCAAGCATACTTCCAAAGTTGTGGCAAAATGGATTAAGGACAACAAAGTCAAGGTATTGGAGTGGCCTTCACAAAGCCCTGACCTCAATCCCATAGAAAACGTGTGGGCAGAACTGAAAACGCGTGTGCGAGCAAAGAGACCTACAAACCTGACTCAGTTACACCAGCTCTGTCAGTAGGAATGGGCCATAATTCACCCAACTTATTGTGGGAAGCTTGTGGAAGGCTAGCTGAAATGTTTGACCCAAGTTTAACAATTTAAAGGCAATGCTACCAAATACTAATTGAGTATATGTAAACTTCTGACCCACTGGGAATGTGATGAAAGAAATAAACCTGAAATAAATTATTCTCTCTACTATTATTCTGACATTTCACATTCTAAAAAATTAAGTAGTGATCCTAACTGACCTCAGACAGGGAATTTTTACTAGGATTAAATGTCAGGAATTGTGAAAAGCTGAGTTTGAATGTATTTGGCCAAGGTGTATGTAAACTTCTGACTTCAACTGTACTTTAGCAGTCATTAGTTTAGAGGCGAAGAAAATATTCCACACACACACACACACACACACACACACACACACACACACACACACACACACACACACACACACACACACACACACACACACACAAGCCCCACCCCCATCTCATCACTCTCTCTCTCTTTTAGAGATCAAAGTATTTATTACTCCACGGATCGTTCATTCATGGGATTCTTTTCTCGGGGACAGATGGGCTGTGTTAATTTGACTGTAACTCAGCGTAGAATATGTTTCCTGAGATTGAATACCGTTCTTAGGATTCAAACAGCAAAGTCAATAAGATGATCACACTCTTTGTATTAAAGACATAAATACAAAGCCTCCGTTCTCAGCACGGGGGAAGTATTTACCGAGACGACAGGCAAAATGTTTCCTCCAATAAACAGGTAGATCATGTCTACAGCTAATGGGAACGACCCTTCTCCTTTTCCCTTTTTAGTGGATCGTTGTTTGTCTGTGAAGAGTATTGAAGAAGTGTTCTAATTCATCTGCAGGCTGATGAAGAAATCCCATTGGTGTAGGAGTAGTAATGGTTCATCATGCTGTCCTCTCTCAGTGTCACTAGTTTAGTGGGAGTTTGTTTTGTCATGCTTGGGATGTGAGGTTTATGTAACGTCCCCCATTGCCTCTCCCCATACTGCACCCCTTTCTCCCTAGGGGGGCGAATATAGTCGTTCCTACCTCAGTCTCTCTGCCTTTCAGGGCTCCATCCCGCTGTTTTGGGAGCCTAGACGATGATTAGAGTTGGCGTTGAGAGAGGAGCATCGGCTCCCCATCCCTCCCCCCTGCCAACCCCCTCCCCTCCATCATACGAAGCGACGTGTGCTCAGTGACCCCTGGAGAAACATCTTCTCCATCTTTGACGAGCAATGATATGTGCTGGCCGGGTCTCATCGACCATGTTTAGCAGATTAAGCAAGGGCTATGACGCACACTGCTGCATGCCTTGGCCTGCCTGACCCAGCACTGTCACACATTCACACAAACACAAACGCGCGCGCACACACACATGCTTGGACACACGCGCGCACACACACATGCATTCACATGCGCATACATACATACATGTATACAAGCACACACACGTACACATTCTTTCACACACGTGCATGCGCACAAACATCAATTCCATCCATACAGCCGGGACACATATCTTATCGAATGGAAGGGACACAGAATATGTTGTTTTTTTCTTGGAATGTTTTAACTCCTCTTTCGGAGCAGTCTTTGAAGTCAAGTCGAGATGATTAGGTCATCTTAACACATTCTCCTCCAGATAGATTCTGATGTACGGCAGGCCTCACAGGCAGCTTGTTGATCAATTTGTCACATTCTTCCCCAAAGTATTGGTTTGATGTTCCTGATTGTACACCCAGGTGTGTGCATTCACTGTGTGCGTGTTTGTGCGTGGCTATGTGTGAATACTACACCATGTGGCAGGCCTGTGGAACATAATTCTGAGTGTGTGCAGAGCTCTTCTCTCCCTGGGCTGCTGGGAGTATGTGACATGTCCTCCTGAGGCTACACGCTCTCTTTCAACAGGCTCTCTCTTATAGGACCAGCTCCCTGGCCTGTGGTGCAGCTGGTCTCTCTCTTATAGAACGAGCTCCCTGGCCTGTGGTGCAGCTAGTCTCTCTCTTATAGGACCAGTCCCCTCACTTGTGGTGCAGCTAATCTCTCTCTTATAGGACCAGCTCCCTGGCCTGTGGTGCAGCTAGTCTCTCTCTTATAGGACGAGCTCCCTGGCCTGTGGTGCAGCTAGTCTCTCTCTTATAGGACCAGTCCCCTCACCTGTGGTGCAGCTAATCTCTCTCTTATAGGACCAGCTCCCTGGCCTGTGGTGCACCTAGTATCTCTCTTATAGGACCAGCTCCCTGGCCTGTGGTGCAGTTAGTCTGTCTCATAGGACCAGCTCCCTTGCCTGTGGTGCAGTTAGTCTCTCTCATATAGGACCAGCTCCCTGGCCTGTGGTGCAGCTAGTCTCTCTCTTATAGGACCAGCTCCCTGGCCTGTGGTGTAGCTAGTCTCTCTCTTATAGGACCAGCTCCCTGGCCTGTGGTGCAGCTGGTCTCTCTCTTATAGGATGAGCTCCCTGGCCTGTGGTGCAGCTAGTCTCTCTCTTCTAGGACCAGCTCCCTGGCCTGTGGTGCAGCTAGTCTCTCTCGTATAGGACCAGCTCCCTGGCCTGTGGTGCAGGTAGTATGTGTCGTTTAGGACCAGCTCCCTGGCCTGTGGTGCAGCTAGTCTCTCTCTCTTGTAGGACCAGCTCCCTGGCCTGTGGTGCAGCTAGTCTCTCTCTTATAGGACCAGCTCCCTGGCCTGTGGTGCAGCTAGTCTCTCTCTTATAGGACGATCTCCCTGGCCTATGGTACTGCTAGTACAGGCCATCTACCCTGATGAAACCAGTCATTCTGACAAGTTCTCCCAGGGAGCCTCCTCCATGGGAGCTAGTGCCCCATACTCCCCACACACACCCTGCCCCTATCCCTGCTCCACGCTGTCGTGTCATATTATAATTGATTACATTTTCCTCATGGCCCGGCTGTGCTACTGTAGCACTCGCACCACGCCTCATTTCATTGACAGGATGGCAGGTCTCCTGAGGATGACAGGTCTCCTGATTCCCTAATGGCTGGTTGTTGTATGGCCCTCAGCATCTCACCCCTCCTCTCCCCTTCCTCTCCCCTTCCTTTCACCTTCCTCTCCCCCTCCACTTTCCCTCCTCTCCCCCTCCTTTCACCTACCTCTCACCCTCCTCTTACCCTCCTCTCCCCTCCTTTCACCCTCCTCTCCCCTTCAACTTTCCCTCCTCCCCCCTTCCTTTCACCCTCCTTTCACCCTCCTCTTACCCTCCTCTCCCCCTCCACTTTCCCTCCTCTCCTCCTCATCTCACCCCTCCCCTCCTCTCCCCCTCCTCTCTTCCTCCTCTAAACCTCCTCTCCCCCTCCTCTCAACCTCCTCTCCCGCTCTTCTCATCCTCCTCTCCTCCTCATCTCCCCCTGCACTCCCCCTCCCCCACCTCTTCCCCTCCTGTCTTCCTCCTCTCAACCTCATCCCCTCCTCTCATCCTCCTCTCAACCTCCTCTCCCCCTCCTCTCATCCTCCTCTCACCCTCCTCTCATCCTCCTCTCCTCCTCATCTCCCCCTCCACTCCCCCTCCCCACCTCTTTCCCTCCTCTCATCCTCCTCTCTCGCTCCTCTCACCCTCCTCTCACTCTTCTTCTCCCCCTCTTCTCCCCTGACACTCAGTATCTTTCATGTCACCGTGTTAGGCAGAGATAGACGGACTGCGCCGATCTCTAAAGAGAAACACTGTTAGGGTGTAATATGATTCCATCCAACGCAGACCCCGTGAAAGCCAAGGAAATGTATACAACACCCAGTGCATCTCCAATGGTTGCATCTGTGCCTGTTTGAGTCTTAGAAGATAAGACAGAATGCATTAAGTGTGTCCGCAGCCCACACACACGGTTAGCAAACACCAAAGGCCTGATGAATGCAACATGAAGAAAAAAAAACACTCGGAAGAGAGAGAAGGATGGAAATCTGACGCCCACATTAGGGATACAGCCAATAGGAAGTGAAGAAAAAGTCACCAAGGCACCGAGAGAAGGGGGACGGTCACCACGGAGGTGAGAGGAACCTCAGTCACACAGACAACAGACGTACACCGTCCTTTGTTGTTTTATGCATCACCGAAGGTGGGATTGACAACCGCCTTTGTTGGATGCAGTCACGCGCTGGCCAAGTGTCAAAGACACTGGGAGAGATGTTGAGGAGGAGAGCGACACGGCTGTTCTACACACCAGATATGTCAGTCACGAACAAAGGAGCACAAGCAGACCCTCCAGGGTTGAATTCAGTTAATGCTGTTATATATACAGTATATGGGAAAACCAAAGGCACAAAGTGTCTAAAGCTGATAGAACAGCACGTTCTTGCATTTGCTGCCCTATTTAAATCAGTTAGGAGACCTTGAGAACGCAGAGGTTCACTCATTCATGTTGAGGTCATAACTTGTCTCTGATTGGTTGATGCAGGTCTGATCCGGCTGCGCTCCAGCCCACCTCCCAGACTCCAGGGGGTAGAGTACATCCTGAACGTCACAGCGACCGATGACAACGCCTCTGGTGGCCCCCAGGCCCTCTCGTCCACCGCCCGGGTCATCGTCGGCGTGGACGACGTCAACAACAACAAACCTGTCTTTGGGAAGGTAAGCTTTGTTCTCACTGTCATGGTTTTGATATCTGTTTGGCTCTGAACATACATCTCTTTGCAGCTCATTGTGTTTCCCAGCCTCTGTCTCTCAGCCTTTACTATGGGGGCTTACTGTTAGAGTTAAATAAAGGTGTTGGCGGAGTTCTGAGATGAGCATCAGTACTATCCGGTTGACTTCCAGACCTTAGTCTTTCTCTGTCCTTCCAAATCGCTCTTGTTTCTCAGTTTCTCTTATCTGTTTATTGCAGCTCCCCTCCCTCTCTCTCTATCGCCTCTATTTATTGCCTCTCCTTCTCCGTCCTCCAGAGGTGTGATTAGCCGGCCGACCCACTCTATTTCTAGATCAGCTACGGGTTTTTAATGAAGTGTTTGAAAGATATGCCGAATCATCACAGCCCTACCTGTTTTCTGCCGAAGTTTCAATTTTAAATTACATGAGTTTTGCCTTTGAGATATTCAAAGCTAATTGTGCCTCGCACAGTAAAGCTAGCTAACTAGCATTTTATACGTATGCGTGTTTCACATGTTCGGCTGCAAGATGAGCTTCAACCTTTTCTTCAAGTTCCCTCAGGACTCCTTCATGCTTAGTTTTTTTTAATGGTTTTATGTTGTATTTATTTTTGCTAACATGCTCAAACAATAGTTGAACTGATGTGCGGACAAGGGAGAGAAAAAAGGCCAAAGAGAAAGTGTTTCAAGAATAAAACACAGCTGGATCCCTTTTCCTGTGTGCTCAGTTTTTTCCTCCTCTGTGCAGGCAGCAGACAGCAGGCAGAGAGAAGAGAGAAAGCGGCGTTTATGTTGATTTGTGCCCCTGGCCTTCCTGCTCCTGTGAGTTTGGCCGAGGTTCAGGCAGTTCCTGTGGATTTGTGAGCATCAGTGACTCAGGGACTCCTAAGAGAAGGGCCCCTCCTGGGCCCTTGGGTTGTCTGTGAGAGTGCCAGGTCCTGAAGCTTCCTAAGAGGGGGGGGGTACATGCAACTGGATAGGGAGGGGGGGGGGCACCGTTTGAGATCCACCACAGCCCTCCCATTCTTGACTGGGACTCCCTTAGGGACACCTGACCTCTGAAAACACATTGAATTTGGGCCTGGAAGACTGTGACTGTTGGTTAGAGGAGGAGGTGGCAGAGGAGAGGGAGAGGAGGGTGGAAGATGAGCTCCCTTGTCATTAATTAGATGTCAGAACTAAGCATCAAAGACGAGCTGCTGAATTGATCTGGGATCTTTTTGTCATTTGAAACGCTGTCTCTGTCTGAGGCCAAAATGAGCCATCTGATGATGGCAGAGAGACGGGATTTGGAAGGTTTGACTATTTTCCCTTCACACACACACCGAGCAAGCGCTCAGATGACGATGAGGAAGGAAGGAAGGTGTGTGGGCGTCGGAGCACATCCGAATTATCCAGGCTTACTCCGTATCTCTGTGGATCTGCTTTGATGGAATTGATTCAAGGCCGCTTTAATTATAAAACACAGATGAATCTCTACAGAGCAAAACATAGAGGGATTAATGAGAGACAGTTCCTCCTCAAACCCCTTTCTCCCCCTCTCTCCCTCTCTCTACTTCTTCTCTTCTAATACTCTATTCCCTTTCTCCTCCTTTTCTATAACTCCTTTCAATGATTCACTCCTATCTCTCTGCCCTCGTTCCACTGTCCTTCTCCCCTTTTCCCTTGTCTTTGACTATTTCATAACTGCCTCCCATCCCTCTGTCTTTCATTCCCTCCACACATGTCCTTAATAAACTGAATTACCTTTTTCTTTAATTTCATCCCCTTCTATGCATCCTAATTTCTATTCCTCTGTCATTTGGTAACTGCCATTCTTCCATTACCCATCCTCTTCTCTTCTCTTCTCTTCTCTTCTCTTCTCTTCTCTTCTCTTCTCTTCTCTTCTCTTCTCTTCTCTTCTCTTCTCTTCTCTTCTCTTCTCTTCTCTTCTCTTCTCTCTCTCTCTCTCTCTCTCTCTCTCTCTCTCTCTCTCTCTCTCTCTCTCTCTCTCTCTCTCTCTCTCTCTCTCTCTCTCTCTCTCTCTCTCTCTCTCTCTCTCTCTCTCTCTCTCTCTCTCTCTCTCTTTCTCACTCTATCCCACTATCCCTGTCCGTCTCCCCCTTTCCCCCTCAGTGCCAGCAGTACCGGGAGCGGACAACGGTGCTGGAGAACCAGTCTGCGGGAACGTTCGTCCTCCAGGTCCACGCCGTGGATGCAGACGAGGGCTCTAATGGGAGAGTCACCTATGGATTCATGCACAAAGACAGCACTGTGCCTGCCTTCAGTATCCACCCAGACACAGGTACCGTACAGTCCAACTTCACGGTTTGGTTGTGGACCCTAGCAGCATCCCCATAGTGTTTAGGCCTTGTGTCATCTGGTACTGAAAGGGTTACAAGTCTCTGGATCGCTTTGGAACTACCTTGAAGTATTTAATGAATTCCAAAGTTCAAACTAATTCACTTTAATGACACCCTTTCAAAATGTGCCGGCACTCAAAAGGGGAAGAAAAGACTGCGGTTCAACAAAAAAAAAAAATGCACAAGCCCTCGTTTAAAAAGGAATTGCTTTATGAAATGTAACTGTTCAGTCGACGTCAATCATGAGCCTTTTTATAGAGGAGAGAAAGGAGTGAAAGGAGAGGGGATTGGCTTTGCGTGAACTGTGAGGAATCCTCGGAATGACTTTGATTTGAATTCAAGTGCAATTTACAAAACACCAAACATTTCATCATCAACTTCAATAGCACGTCAATTACAGTGTACTCACGTCCTTCATTAGTGTATTGATATCTGTAATTACATGGCATTATGCTCGCTAAACATAATACATGAGATTCATTAAGTGGCATAGATGAGCTGACCATGTGTAAACAGTAACCAACACCCTGGCAGTAATAGCGTTTGAGAGAAAATGTTCTGTCCGGTCTGCCTTTGTTCGTTGCCCTAGGAACCACTGTACAACACTGTTCCCTCAGGTGTGATAGTGACGTCCAGGAAGTTTGACCGCGAGCGTCAGCGGGAGTACGCGGTGACGGTGACCGCCACGGACCAGGCAGCAGACCCCCTCATAGGGATCTGTCAACTCAACATCCTCATTCTCGACGAGAACGACAACAGTCCCAAGTTTGAGAACCTACGCTATGAGTGTGAGTGCTGGGGATCACACACACACACACACACACACGCACACACACACACACACACACACACACACACACACACACACACACGCACGCACGCACGCACGCACATGCACATAGGCATGCAAAAGCACACAAAAATGCACTCACACGCACATGCACATAATCCAGTCCTACTATCGATCCAGTAGTATTTGCAGATCATGTCTACCTGGTTAATGTTTCACTGACAGCACCAGATCCGTGTTCATCTCGCCAAGACATAGTTTAATCAGCAGAGCTAAGGCTCATAATGCTTTCAGCCAATTGAATATGACGTGTCGTCTTCCCCACAGACTTCCTACGGGAGGACACAATGATTGGCACCAGTTTCCTGCGTGTGGCGGCCCACGACGATGACTACAGCACCAATGCCGCCGTCACCTACTCCATGTCTAAAGAACAGCCAGAGTACCTGAGGGTGAACCCCCTAACCGGCTGGGTCTACGTCAACCAGCCCATCTCACAGGTCAGGAGCCCAACCTTAACCCCTAACCCCTAACACTAAACCTAACAGAACCGTCACCCATCTCAGCTGTACGTTAAGTCGTACTGCCCCAGGTATCTGTTGGTTGAGATGAGACTCATTACTGGGAATAATTCTCACTTCAGCGAGAGTATAGAGGAAGTCTAACTCGATATTTTAAAAAGTCATTGTGAGCCAGCACAAATCTAACAAGCTAATGTTTGAGAGGTTTTTAGCCGTTTTCTTCTTCGCTGGCTAGTCTGTAAATGTCCCTCCTCGGGGGAGAATGTTTTATCACATAGCAGGAAATGGTAAGCCTGGTGTAGCGAGGAGGTGTTATTATGAGTGCTCCCAGGGAAGCTGTTGCTATGACTACAGAGTTCCTCTGTCAGCAGAACACTGTTGGTAGCATTCTGTCAGATGAGACAGTGTCATTTACGTTCACCCGTTACTACCAATGTTCTCTACCAGTGTCCAGTAGCATGAGCCAAATACAGTACAACCAGCATATGTCCCTGTCCCTCTGACACTCCCTGACACTGTCACCCTGCGTGACAGGCCTCTCACTGTAATCTAATCTACACAATCACAGGGAGGGCTTATGTTTCATGACTTCTCTAGCTGTCCTGCCTCTTCACCCATGTCTAAACTGCTCTTATTTCACGTGTCATGTCACTGCCACGCTGTTGCTATGACTACAGAGGACCTACATCACCCGGGAAATAGTTGCCACGGACGGGGGGAACCGGAGCAGTTCGGTGGAGCTGTCCGTCACCATCACCAACGTGAAGAACCAGCCTCCGCAGTGGGACAGGGACAGCTATGACGTGGTCATCCCGGAGAATACCGTCAGGGACACACCCATAGTGGTAAGATGGGGAACCGGGACAAACAGGCTATGCCCCAAATGGTATTCTATTCCCTATGTAGTGCACTCTGGTCAAAAGTAATGCGCCGAGTAGGGAATAGGGTGACATTTGGGATGTAGGGTTACCCTGCGGGTTGTATGTGGAGGAGAAATAGATGAAGTCATGTTTTAACATATGTCCTGGGGGAGGTAGAGGGACTTAGGGGCTATCTTAGGGCAGAGTTGAACATGAATGATGATGGAATACAAATTAGGATGGGTATGGCACATGTAACATGAAACAGGCACTCTGAGGTGCATGGGGTTAGAGAAAGGTGAGTTAAGGGGAGGTTGGGACATGATGACACACATTAGGATAGGTACGCATTACAGAAATGGGGCTGGTAACTTGAGGAGGGTATTTTGAGCTGTGAACCAGTGTTTTCCCAGGGCTTCAAAGCAAATAAAAGCATCATGGAGTAGACTTGTTTGATCTAACATTTAAAGTTGTTCATTATACGGCTCTTACTATACTGTACCTTACAAACACCTCAACGCTCGGTGACACTAGCTGTCTTTACCATTTCTCTGCAGTAATGCACAGGGATGCATATTATAACGTGCTCTATGGACACCCAGCTATTATGGTCTACGGCAAAAGACGAGAGTCGATAATTCCCTCAGGGCTCAAACTCCATCCCTACTCTCCCATCCTCCCTCTCTCTGGCACTTGCTGTGTCCTGGGATAGCCCTACATCCTCATGGCAACTTACTCCAGCCAACACCCCCCCTCCCTCTGCTCCCCCTCTCCCTGCCCATGCCCAGACTCATCCTCCATCGCCTCTATTTTTAAGCCAACCGCTTCATTACTTCTACGAGCCAGGCTCTGGCAATCACGAGCGCTGGATTATTCATAGGCATTTACTTTTATTTTTTAACTAATGCATTGAAAATGAATTTGCTGAATTTCCTCTGGATCTTTTAGAAGCTATTAAGGCTATTAAAAATGCAGATGAATATTTCACTGAGAGTGATCGAGAGAGGGTGAGTGAGGGGAAATGAACAGGGAGAGAGAGCGAGAGTGAAGGTTTCCTTTGGATCAGCAAGATACATTTGTACTCTTCAGGGAAGATTTAATGGGCCACAGTAGGTTGTAGTTGATCTGTAGAGCTGCTTGTTTTGCAGGCGGCCTTGCCTGAAGCCTAAAGCTGTGAATTGACTGCTATTGTCCTCTGTTTCGACCTCACTCGGTCTCCTCTCTGAATCCCAGACTATCAAGGCCACCTCTCCGCTGGGGGACCCTCGAGTGACCTATAACCTGGAGGATGGGATGGTGCCGGAGACCAACATGCCTGTACGCTTCTATCTGACCCCTAACCGTGAGGACGGCTCTGCCTCCATCCTGGTGGCTGAGCCCCTGGACTATGAGACCACCAGGAACTTCATACTGAGGGTCCGGGCTCAGAATGTGGCTGCAGTCCCTCTGGCTGCGTTCACTACGGTCCATCTGAACATCACAGGTGAGACAGAGCCGTGCAACCACCTCATACAAACAACCCATAATACTTTCCCTTTTTACTTCCATCCCAGCAGCCTCGACTCAACAATGTACACAACCATCTCTCTCTCTCTCTCTCTCCCTCTCTCTCTCTCTCTCTCTCTGTCGCTCTCTCTCTCTCTCTCTCTCTCTCTCTCTCTCTCTCTCTCTCTCTCTCTCTCTCTCTCTCTCTCTCTCTCTCTCTCTCTCTCTCTCTCTCTCTCTCTGTCTCTCTCTCTCTCTCTCTCTCTCTCTCTCTCTCTCTCTCTCTCTCTCTCTCTCTCTCTCTCTCTCTCTCAATTCAATTCAATTCAATTCAATTCAAGGGCTTTATTGGCATGGGAAACATGTGTTAACATTGCCAAAGCAAGTGAGGTAGATAATATATAAAGTGAAATAAACAATAAAAATTAACAGTAAACATTACACATACAGAAGTTTCAAAACAATACAGACATTACAAATGTCATATTATATATGTACAGTGTTTTAACAATGTACAAATGGTTAAAGGACACAAGATAAAATAAATAAGCATAAATATGGGTTGTATTTACAATGGTGTTTGTTCTTCACTGGTTGCCCTTTTCTCGTGGTAACAGGTCACAAATCTTGCTGCTGTGATGGCACACTGTGGAATTTCACCCAGTAGATATGGGAGTTTATCAAAATTGGATTTGTTTTTGAATTCTTTGTGGATCTGTGTAATCTGAGGGAAATATGTCTCTCTAATATGGTCATACATTGGGCAGGAGGTTAGGAAGTGCAGCTCAGTTTCCACCTCATTTTGTGGGCAGTGAGCACATAGCCTGTCTTCTCTTGAGAGCCATGTCTGCCTACGGCGGCCTTTCTCAATAGCAAGGCTATGCTCACTGAGTCTGTACATAGTCAAAGCTTTCCTTAATTTTGGGTCAGTCATTCAGTCGGTCAGGTATTCTGCCGCTGTGTACTCTCTGTGTAGGGCCAAATAGCATTCTAGTTTGCTCTGTTTTTTTGTTAATTCTTTCCAATGTGTCAAGTAATTATCTTTTTGTTTTCTCATGATTTGGTTGGGTCTAATTGTGCTGCTGTCCTGGGGCTCTGTAGGGTGTGTTTGTGTTTGTGAACAGAGCCCCAGGACCAGCTTGCTTCTTCTCCAGGTTCATCTCTCTGTAGGTGACGGCTTTGTTATGGAAGGTTTGGGAATCGCTTCCTTTTAGGTGGTTGTAGAATTTAACGGCTCTTTTCTGGATTTTGATAATTAGTGGGTATCGGCCTAATTCTGCTCTGCATGCATTATTTGGTGTTCTACGTTGTACACAGATGATATTTTTGCAGAATTCTGCGTGCAGAGTCTCAATTTGGTGTTTGTCCCATTTTGTGAAGTCTTGGTTGGTGAGCGGACCCCAGACCTCACAACCATAAAGGGCAACGGGCTCTATGACTGATTCAAGTATTTTTAGCCAAATCCTAATTGGTATGTTGAAATTTATGTTCCTTTTGATGGCATAGAATGCCCTTGCCTTGTCTCTCAGATTGTTCACAGCTTTGTGGAAGTTACCTGTGGCGCTGATGTTTAGGCCAAGGTATGTATAGTTTTTTGTGCTCTAGGGCAACAGTGTCTAGATGGAATTTGTATTTTTGGTCCTGGTGACTGGACCTTTTTTGGAACACCATTATTTTGGTCTTACTGAGATTTACTATCAGCTCTCTCTCTCTGTCTCTCTCTCTGTCTCTCTCTCTGTCTCTGTCTCTGTCTCTCTCTCTGTCTCTCTCTCTGTCTCTCTCTCTCTCTCTCTCTCTCTCTCTCTCTCTCTCTCTCTCTCTCTCTCTCTCTCTCTCTCTCTCTCTCTCTCTCTCTCTCTCTCTCTCTCTCTCTCTCTCTCTCTCTCTCTCTCTCTCTCTCTCTCTCTCTCTCTCTCTCTCTCTCTCTCTCTCTCTCTCTCTCTCTCTCTCTCTCGGTCTCTCTTTCTCTCTCTCCTCCAGACTAACCCCAGAAAGCATGATGTACCAGTCTCCCGATCCGAGCTTAATTCCCCATTACCGCGGCTTCTTACTGCAGTTCAGCCCACCCCTGACCCTCTGTCCCAAAATAGCTTTCATTCCCACCGTAGCCCAGATCCAGACTCCCTCCTCTTATCCTCCCCCTTCCCTCTAACCAGACTTCATCTCCCCCTCTATCATTCATGAGAGTTAGTCTTAAACCAGAGAGACATAATTAATCTGGCCAGACCCTCCTCACTCCTCCTCCTCTCCTTCTCCTCTCCCTTATCTGTCTTAATAAGTGAGCCTTCATTCTTCTCCAGAGGATGGAGGGAGGCAGGGAGGGCTGGAAAGAGGAAGGGAGGGTTGGAATGGATTTAAGACCCATGTTTAATTCATAGATTAAGACATTTGCTGCAAAAAATACAACATGGAAGTGCATCGTTACTCTGAATGCATCCGAGCCATTATGGTTTTGGGGTTTGGACTAACTATCCTGAAATGTCCTCTTCTGAAGAAATTGAGTTCAAAATTGAGTTCAATAGACAAATGACTCTAACAAGCTGTTTGTATCATTTCTCTGTGGAAACGGTTGAATGGTGAAAAATAGCGTGAGCTCTTAAGTGTCACCAAGAGACCTTTGAAATTGTTGAATACACCTCCAGGAGTTTGAAGGTCTCCATTAATCTCTGTCAACAAATGTTTAGCCGCAGAGACTACCGGACACAGAATGGAGTCTGCTGCCACCCTGTTTTACAGCCTGCTGCGTGAACAACACTCTACTCCTTATAAAACCCTTTCACGGAGAAAATACTGAGCCAAATTATGACGGATAATGCTTGTGTTTTTCTCTGCTAGATGTGAACGACAATGTTCCCTTCTTCACCTCCTCCATCTACGAGGCGTCGGTCACAGAGGGGGCGGCGGTGGGGACGTTTGTCACGATGGTGTCATCCAACGACCTGGACCTGGGACTCAACGGAAAGGTGACGGAACGCTTTGGAATAATGGAAATACAAACAAGCCTCCTATATCAGCACTCCTACTCTTAGCAATTTCTCAGAAAATCTGGAGTATTTGGGGAACTCCAGGCCTAGTGTTGTCGACCGTTGTTTTTACTTTAAATCCCTGTGAACAACCCACAGCCCACGGTTACGTATGTAACCGGATAAGCTGAAACCACTCAAGTGTAAACCCACAGTAGCAACTCCCCTTGTAATTTCACCTTGGAGTCTTACACTGAAGGTAGAAAATGGAAAAACCCATACATAGTTCTATAGGACAGTGTTCCTCCACAAGGGTCTGCTTCCTGTAGCCCGGCCATAAAATCTGTACTTCGGTTTGGCTTCCTGAGCTGAGAGCAACACACTGTATAAAACATACAATACGGCAGTTCACACATAATGAAGCTTCCCCCTTTCCTGCAGGTAAATTACCTGGGGGCCTCATGGGTGGAATGTTATTCGGATTTTTCAGAATTGCATAATTAATAAACGTTTTCTTTTAAATTACCCCCCTGAAAATCCGGTGTTTCTATGTCAAACGGTTTTGTTTTATTTCAGTCATCTGTGATGTAATATTGAGATGTAAACTCTATACCTGACATGGTACAGAGGTCTTCTTTTTATACTTTGGTTTCAAAGTAGATCTGTTTAAGGCTACCAAGAAACACTCTGTGACCCAGATTTAACCCACTGCAGTTAAAGGTTATTAAGGAACACTAGTGTTGAGGAGACAACACACACACACACACACGTGCACACGCTTGCTCGCACGCACGCAAACAGGAGGTACGCTTGAGTGCACACACTCTCTTACACACACACACACACACACACACACACACACACACACACACAGCACTGTCTACATTTCCTGCTGCTTTTCTGTGTATCTCTTTCTTGATCTCTGTCTTGCTCTCTATGCACACACAATCATGCATGCACGCACACACGCACATCCCCCCACACACACTAACAGTACGGGGAGTCTACTCATAATTGAATTCCCAGTACGAGGACACCATGTCTATCAGCACAGGGGTGCATAAAATGTACTCAGTTCTTTGCAGGCACAGTGTCCTTGGCTGCTTAATTGCTTGCTCTTGTCGAGGCAGGCTGAATCATAGATAGCATGCAGGCCCACGTTTAGATAATGAGGATCGTTGATGGGCGTGAATATGAAAATTATTTTTTTTCACGCCTGTCTGTTTTTTTCTACCAATAACTTGACCCCGCCAACATTTTTATTACGGCATTACTTTTAATTCAGCCTTTAATTTGTGCTCTTCCCCTGTACGACCCAATTCATTTTTTGCCCATGCAGTTTCAATCCTCTCTCTCAATGAATTTCGCTGAATAACTTCCTGCGGCTGTTGAATGCCATTGATAGCTCGTCGACGCAGCTTTTGTTCCGTTTGAATATTAAAATTAGGTTCATTCTTCTTTGGTGAATAGACTTCAGGCTCCTGCTTTAAACCAAATTATAACGACATAGCTTTGTTTTATTGATATAGAAATAAATTGTCACAGAGGGTCACATGTGGCTGGGTTGAATGAGATCTCTCTGCTCCAGAGTAGCTAATTCAAGTTTGGTTAAATAAGAATGTGTGCACACATCCACCCCAATAGAGAAATAAATTAATCATATGCATGGTGTTATAGACTATTTTTAGAGTAAACTATTGTTTGAATAAAACTATTATTCTCTCTCCCGTCTCACTCACCCACCTTTGGTGATCCTTACTCTGCATCTCTGTCTTCCTTGTCTCTCTCACGTCCATCCTTTCTTACTCATCCCTCGTGTATCTCCAACGTCCTTTCCTCTCTTTCCACTCTTACTCCATTCATATCCTTCACCTTCTCCATGCCACTCTCTTTAACCTCATCCTTCATTCTCTTCTACCCTGGCCTCCTGCTCTCCCTCCACTTCTTCCTCCTCCTCTCTCTCTCTCTCTCTCTCTCTCTCTCTCTCTCTCTCTCTCTCTCCCTCTCTCCCTCTCTTTCTCTCTCTGTCTGTCTGTCTCAGATCTCCTACTCCCTGCTAAACGACCGCAGTGGGGACTACCAGTACTTCCGGATTGATCCTGAGCTGGGCTCCATCTACACAGAGACCGTGTTTGACCGTGAGACCAAAGGCTCCTACCTGCTGGAGGTCAAGTCAGTGGACGGCTGGGAGTCAGCACGGCCCGGGAAACATGGACAGCCCAACTCAGGTGAGGCCAGCTCAGATCAGCTCATCAGCTCAACAGGGCTGGAGGATGGTGGAGGACGAGAGAGAGAACAGCAATGCATGCAGTATGCACACAGTAGCACGGCTTATCAAACTGTGACGACTTAGGAATACACTGTGTGCATTGTCTGAATACATTTCAATACATTTGAAAAATGACCCCATTTTCTGGCCAGCTTTGGTACTACAGTAGGAGAGCTGGGGTTTGGATGGCAGTCCTTTAAGTCTGAGCTGCTGCTTGTCTCTTTGGTGGGGAGGGATCCTCTCTCTCTCTACCAAATATGCGTATCTGTCCCCAGAGGGAACTCTCACCCGCTGATGAACAACCAGACAGGGTCTTAAGGAGAATGTATTTTTCAATCATATTATCATAGATTATTAAAAGTTGCTCTCAGAGGTGTCACTACAGACCCTGGTTCGATTCCAGGTTGTATCACAACCGGCCGGCCGTGATTGGGAGTCCCATAGGGCGGTGCACAATTGGCCCAGCGTTGTCCGGGTTAGGGGTAGGCTGTCATTGTAAATAAGAATTTGTTCTTATCTGACTTGCCTAGTTAAATAAAAAAATATATTAAAAAAATAAAGAGGATTGGAGACTAGGGGCTTCAGAGGGATGGAGACTCCTCCCAGAACACTGCTCTTTTGCTTAGCATGTAGAAGGAGTCTATAGGGCCTTCAACCCTCCATCCCTCACTATCCTTCCATCCCCTCTCCCGCCCAGCAACAGGCACCTACAGCCTGTCTTATACAACATACTGACATGGGGGTGTGAATCGTGGGGGAAAAAACACATTCAAACATGCAAACACACACACGTTCTCAATCTCTCTCTCCCTCTCACTCGACTAAAGAGTATACTGAATGAAATTGGAGGAGCCCAGGAGTAGGGCGATGTTGTGATCGATGACAGCTGTTCAAAAAAGAAAAGAAAGAAGACTAGACACGAGGATAGAGGAGTGTTGAGGAGGGGTCGTAAACACGACCTTGATGCAATAGCAGTGTTTACGGGGAAAGAGCAATCTGTCGCGTTGTTGACGCTGCGTACTTGCCACGCTTCTCTGTGTGTGTCTGGAACACAGGAGAGGAGGAGACAAATCAATTGACGATGGCTGCATCTGCCCAACAGATATGTCCTCCTTCTCCTCTCCTCAGTCAGACTCAGAAAGGCGTAAAAAGTTGGAGGTTGTGGCTTGTTTTGCTGCTAGGCTGCATTATCTCTGTGTTAAACTGCAAGCCCTCCTTGCAACCAGCTTACATAATTGATCTTATCTTGAAGAGTGTATTGCAAATGATGTTCCTTTTCATACTCATATCAAAGGGAGCATATTATATTGGGATGGACCCCACTCCCTCCTCCCCTCAAGGGTCTCTTTTCACATCTGCCTACGGATTGCTTCAGAAAAGAAAGAATCAGACGGCGAGAGAGAGGGAGAGATGTGAGGAATAACAGAGGGTGAAGATAGGAGGATGGAGGGAGAAATAGAGGGATAAAGAAGAGCGGGGGAAAGAGGGGGGGATATGTTCAGGTTGACAGAATAAGAGCGGGACTGGCGTTTAATCTCTCACTCTGTCTCTCTCCTTCCTTCAGACACGGCGTACGTGAGGGTTTTCATCAGCGATGTGAACGATAACAAGCCTGTCTTTGCTCAGACGGTGTATGAAGTCGACGTGGATGAGGATGCAGACGTGGGCTTTGCCATCCTCACTGTCAGTGCTAATGACGAGGATGAAGGTAAGTGGTGGAGAGGGAGGAAATACTTCCCTGTCATTCTCACTCTCCCGGGGCTCAGTGAACGTGTGAGAGGTTACGAGGGCTCTCCATCTATCCTTAGGTCATGACCCTGAAAAAAACTGTACGGTTGAGATGCCCTAGTTGTCATCAAGGCAAAGGGTGGCTACTTTGAAAAATATAAATTTGATTTGTTTAACACTTTTTGGCTTACTACATGATTCCATATGTGTTATTTAAAAGTTGTTATGTCTTCACTATTATTCTGCAATGTAGAAAATAGTAAAAAATTAAGAAAAACCCTGGAATGAGTACAGTAGGTGTGTCCAAACATTTGACTGATCCTGTATGTTTCACATCGATTTCATGTTATAGATTGTTGGTGTGTCATATAACTTGTCAAGGAACTGCGGTGTAAACAGAATATAAATCAGCTTTTCTTTTCATACAAACTGCATAAGTCTCCATATGGCTTCCCCAATAGCTCAGAAAGGACATCCTTAACATCCCAATAGGCTCATCAACTCCCAGGCCAGGGACTGCACACACACAGCACACAGCAACTCTACTCTCTCTCTCTCGACTGCAGCAAGCCCTATAATAACTCTCCTCCTATGGGCACCATCCATACCCCTCTCCCATCCATCTCAACCTATACTAACACACTGTCATTTATTCACCTGACTCACCCTCATTCAGCCGGCTCTAGCTCACACGGACCGCTACAATAAATCCATTGTGAAGCATATCATCTCCTTCGGTGCAGCGGCAGCTAGCTAGCACGGTGAGGGCTCTTTATCAGTCCGCTATGGGAATAGGAGAGGAGGGGAGAAGGGGGGCGTAGCTTCATATTATCAGACATTTATCATGTCGGAGCGCGTAGGCCTGTGGAGCAGCAACCACCTCTCTGTGATGAATGGGCTCGGCCGCGCCGCCAGCTCCATCTCTGCAATCTCAACACACAGTGCCCCGCGTGAGGGGACAGTCTCCGGGCCACTTTGGGTAATAAAGCACACACACGGGGCCAGCTATGCTGATGGGCCGACACCCCAAGCAGATTATCACTGCTGAGGGAGCCAGGGAACTAGGAACACAGAGAAAGAGAGAGAACAGAGTGGGAGAGAGAGAGAGAGAGAGACAGTGAGGTCTTTTTCCTTTACTGTGCTGATAAGAGTTCCTGGAAGTGGAATCAGATCGTTTCTTTTTGTTCTCCTCCTGTCAGCATAACAGCTTATAGCCAGGGGAAGTGGGACGTTTTTTTTTTAAACACGTACAAGTGGGAATAGGATTTCTTGTGTTTGTTTTTTCATTTAGTTTGTTTACACTGCGTTGCTCGCTCTGTGCATGCATGGTCTCCACTGGGATTTGAACTCAGCCGTTTGAAGGGGGAAAGAAAGCTCAAATGAAAACATATCTATTCACAGGTCATTCTAATGTTTCATTAGCACTGTTGCCAACACAACAAAATACTCAGGATTAGGGATTACTGCTCTGCTCTGTTCTGGCGTCCTCACTTTCATGTTGCAAATAACCTATGAATATCTTTTCTTTGGAGATTCCTCCATTCTCCCTCTCTTGAGTTGTAATGTATTGAATCTGACTGAGACTCCACTGAGTCTCCTCTCAATTATTGGATTCTGTATATAACTCCTGATCAGCTAATAGACCCTATTACTATTGCTTTGTGATGCATAAAAATGAAGGAACTTCCTGAAATGTCCAGCAGAACTGTTACCTGGATTCAGTCAGAACTCATTTGAAAAATAAAACTTTGATTCCTGAAAAATGTTAGCTATATATGTTACATGATATGGTATGTGATGCTCATGGTGTCCATATTCTGCTTACTACACACGTCTTAGTTACCACATCGTTCTGTTTAGGCGCCAATGCTAAGCTGCGCTACCAGATCACGTCTGGCAACACTGGCGGGGTGTTTGACGTGGAACCAGAGGTGGGCACCATCTTCATCGCCCAGCCTCTGGACTACGAGCGGAACAAGGGCTACAAGCTGCTGGTGCTGGCGTCGGACGGGAAGTGGGAGGATTATGCGGATGTGATGGTCAACGTGGTCAACAAGAACGACGAGGCGCCAGTGTTCACGGTCAACGAGTACTACGGCTCTGTGACTGAAGAGCTGGATGGATCGCCTGTGTTCGTGCTTCAGGTATGTGTGAAACGCTCATTGAGTCACACAGTCATCTTCATTTGTCACGTTATTGTGGCAACAGATACAAGTGATATATTAAGTCATCACATGTATTAGCAGACAATGAGGGAGAATCGTACGATATAAAGGATCAGACATCTGAAATCTCGGGAGAGTATTTTGCCGTCAACTCAACCGTGTTATACAACTCTGTCAACGTGAAAGACTGACATTTTCTCTTTCTGTTATCATTTGAACGCTTTCCCCTCAGTATCTCAAGAGCTTAAAATAATAAGTCTCTATCTGCATTTTTGTCGAAACTGAGTTACTTGCATAGCGTTGTTTTGTCAAATATGCTGTACCCACTGCATACCCTAATTCAAGTTCAAAAGAATACAAGATAACAATCATTCCAACCAATTATCTCAGAATCATCTTTTTGCAGATGGAACCTTATAATTCCAAGGTCACACAATTCTGTCATTCAACATGTGAGTCATTGTGCACCAGGAGGTTACAGACACTCTATTTCCCAAGCCTTTATGTCCTCAGACTGAATTGCATGAGATGACATCATGCTATTTCATAAGGTTCTTCAGACGGGACATCTGGTACTAGCTTTAGACCATTAGCAGTTTCCCCTCACCACTCATTGGTTTCATTTCACCTACAGTACCTGACGCTCTGCAATACTCATGATAGATTTAAATTCTCGTGGTAGATGTTGCTCTGCCTGGGGATTGATTTGGGGCTGAGGTCAGGCGAGTGAAAGTTGTGCACGTAGCCGATAAACTAGAGTTGATCACTGTGCAGAGCAGGTTGGTGTGAAGTTAACACTTCAACCAACCTGATGGATGACACCAAGTCAGCAAGCTTCAATAATTAAACAGTGCTGAACTCCATAAAATAAGTTTGCAGGCTGCAGATTAAAAAGCTTCACAAGCACATTCCCTTTGATGTTGTAGGTAACTGCTACTGACCCAGATAAGGATGCTGACCAGGAGGCCCTGCGGTACTCCCTCCATGGCCAGGGAGCCGAGAGCGAGTTCATTATTGATGAGGTGACGGGGAAGATCTATGCTCAGAGGACTCTGAACCGGGAGGAGCGGGCCGTGTGGAGGTTTGTGGTCCTTGCCACAGATGAGGGCGGCGAGGGTCTGACCGGATTCACTGACATCATCATCAACGTGTGGGACATCAACGACAACGCGCCCATCTTCACCTGCGCCCCCGATTGTCATGGCAACGTGCCGGAGAACTCTGCCCCCGGCACCTCTGTCATGGAGATGACGGCCACCGACCTGGATGACTCGGCCGTGGGCCAGAACGCTGTGCTGTCCTACAGGATTGTGGGTAATACGGGTACAGGTGGCGGCGGCTCTGACATGTTCAGCATTAACCCGTCCACGGGCACCATCTCAGTGGCAATGAGTGGCCTGGACCGGGAGCAGGCAGAGACCTACCTGCTGATGGTGGAGGCCAGGGACGGGGGTGGCATGACGGGCACGGGTACCGCCACCATCAGGGTGACAGATGTGAATGACCACGCACCCAGGTTCACGGAGCGATCCTGCCTCGCCAGGGTTCCTGAGAGCAGTGAGCCCAACGCGGTGGTGCTGGAGCTGTCTGCTGAGGACTGGGACACAGGCGAGAATGCCCAGCTCACATTCAGTGTGGTGGCAGGAGACCCAGAGCAGAAGTTTTCCATGGTGAGCCAACGGCAGGAGCAGCGTGGCACCCTGAGGTTGAAGAAGAGGCTGGACTACGAGAGGCCCAGTGAGCAGCGCTTCAACCTCACCCTGAAGGTAGAAGATCTGGACTTCTCCAGCTTTATCCACTGTGTCGTAGAGGTAGAGGACTGTAACGACCACGCACCCATCTTCATCGCGCTCTCCCAGCCGCCAGCTCCCCTGCCCGAGGACGTGCCCGTGGGCAGCAGCGTGGCCAGGCTGACGGCCAGCGACTCTGACTCAGGCCAAAACAAGGAGATCACCTACAAAATCCTCCAGGAGTCAGACCCTCTGGGCCAGTTCTCTGTGGACCAGTCTGGTCTAGTCACTGTGACCAGCGCTCTGGACAGAGAGGCAGCAGCGCAACACAACCTGGTCGTCCTTGCTTCTGACCATGGCTCTCCGGCCTTGACGGGCAGCGCCACCATTCAGCTGGCCCTGCTGGACGTCAACGACAACGGACCGGAGTTTGAGGCAACGTACGCTCCAGTGGTGTGGGAGAACGTCTCTGGTCCCCAGCTGGTCAGACTCAACCAGACTTCCACACTGCTGCGGGCCATAGATCGAGACTCAGCAGAGAACGGATCTCCATTCTACTTCAGCCTTCCCTTAGAGCTACACCACAGCAACGACTTCTACCTGCAGGATAACGGAAACGGCACGGCAACCATCACAGCCCTGAGGGCCTTCGACCGGGAGAGGCAGAAAGAGTTCCTCCTACAGATCATCATGAGTGACAGCGGCCATCCACCCAAGACGGTCACCAACACTTTGACCATCACCATAGGAGACGAGAACGACCATGCTCACCAGGCGGGAGAGAAGGAGATTTTTGTCAACAGTCACAGAGGTGAGATCACTGTCATCATCAATACACTATAGCGCATGTATTCATGCATAGCATAGCACCGAGAGAACAAATTCACAAAGCAATATATGAATGAGGAGCAAATCATTTGACCCTCAGTCTGACCTTTTCCATGGCTTGAAGGTTTTGCTTCAACCGGGAGTTTATGAAAAGAAACCATAACTCTTTTGTTGTTCTGGCGCCTTTGTACAGTAAGAGCTGCTATAGGTGCGAGCAATTAGGTATGGCTGATTCTCTTTTCTCCTCTTCAGGGTTGACTATCTATTCCTGGTTTATACCTCTCCTTTCACAAAATGAGTCAATACATTTTGTTCCCCATTGTTGAAGTGCAGTGGAGAGTTGCTGGTAATATGTGTTGACTAGTTTCTTTCAGACACATTTTCTTGTTGCCATGCAATGACCATGATGGTGTTTCTCTAGCTAGCTGTTTTCAGAACACTTTAATATCCATGTGAGCAGTGCTCTTTTTGACTATGCCTCTTCGTGACACACACACACACACACAGAGAGACACACACCCTTGAGAAAATCTATGTTCTTTGCCGACAGGGAGGATGCCGACCACTGTACTGGGGAAGGTCTACGCCCCGGATCCTGATGATTGGGACAACAAGACCTATGCCTTTGAGGGACATGTGCCCAAGTAAGACATCTCTAGCTCTCTTCATCTGTATTTCTCTCTCTTTCCCTCCCTCCCGTCGCCCTCTCTCAACGCGCCATAAACCTTGAGAGTGATGTCTCTCCCGACAGCCTCTCTGTCATTGATGTTGTGGACCTGCACCTGAGACGAAGGAGCGAGACGAGCAGAGCAGAGGAACCCTGAGCGACAGGGCGTTTTTGAGACGTTTGCCTTGAGATCTCTGTGAAGGCTCAGCAGCTACAGCAGTGTTCGGAACATATCATACCATGTGACACCTTCGACGGCCTCACATCCAGAAGCACTACCACTGCTATAGCCCTGCACTCACAAACATGAACTAAGATTGACTGTAGCTTTTTCCCCCCAGAGAATCTGTTCTTTCAACACACATAGCTACAGTATGTTGTTGAATCTATACAGAGTTAATATTTAATCTAGCATTTCTCATCTTCACTCGAGTAGAGAAACTTCTGCATTACTCAATAGGGAAAAGGTTGGAATCCAGTTGACTAATTTTGACACTTCATATTAAACACAGTTGGATTTGAAGATGATAAACCATCTCATCTCAATGTCTCCTTCACTATTTGATGTGCCTGGGATCTTGCTTTGATTCCCGGTGTAATCAAACTTGAATGAGCTCAATTACAAAGGAAGTATGAAGTCGTGGACCACAAGGAGTTGCTTCCTCTCATCTTTTTCTCTTATCCCTTTTATAATCTCCCCTTCCCTCCCCTTCTTTCGTCCATCCTCTCCTCCCTCCTCCCTCTATTCTCTCCTCCCCCATATTTTCTTATTTTCTCTTCTTATATCCTCTCTCTCTTATCTATTCCTTCTTTTATTCTGCTGTTTTGAATCATTGTGTCTTAATCTCCTCGCTCTGGTTCCCAAAGTCTCTCACTCACTTTCTTCTCATTTATGTCAACCTAGTATTCATTCACAGTGGTGTACCACCAACTCTAACTACAGATGCACCCCCAGGCTGCTCATTTTACATGCAATATATGAAGCATTGATGTTGCTGATGTGGTTTTTGATGCCTCCTCAGTTACTTCATCCTGAACAAGCGGACGGGATTCCTGATCATTAAGGAGAACACTCCCCCGGGCAGCTACAAGTTTCAGGTGTGCGTGTCAGACGGCGTGTGGCCAGACGCCGTCTCCGGGGTAACAGTGTATGTGAGGGAGCTGCGCGACGAGGCCATCTACAATTCTGGATCCCTGCGCCTGGCAGGTACAGTACACAAGTCCGCTGAACCTTGACCTACTGTATGACCTGGGACACATCAGGGGTCGGAATGTTTTATATGGTGTTACGAATCCCTTTTGGCCCGACAGTCTAGGGGGGATGGTAATGAGACCCGTAACATAACTCATGTAAATTATAATAGTGACAAAGTAAAAGTGAACGAAATAACCACGACAACTGAAATAATACCGTCAAACTCAGGGTTTATTTATAAACACACGGTAATGGGGGGAGCAGGAAAAGGGGCTGAGCTGGACCCAAGGAAAGAAACAAATATGCAAAAACACCCCTAAGCTAGACTAGCCTACTTTAACAACAGCTAACTAACTAACCAAAAATACAGTGGGTGGTCCGCCCAGTTCTAACTAGTGTTTTTAACAAAGTTTACCTACGGGTAGTGTATGCCCATGGGCGACTTGTCTTGTTTTCCCCCTTTTCCCACCAGCAACAAACAAACAAACACCATAACCAAAACAATACTCACAGGTGATGACAAAGTGCTATGGAGGTGCTCAAACAAAAGAGAGGTTAATTAATACACAGAGAGCAAGCGAAGAACAGAGATCTACAAACATGGCATTTACAAAGAGATTGAGAGCTCCTGAAATCTACAAAGAATAGAGATCTACCAACATGGGATTTACAAAGAGATTGAGCTACTGAAATCTATAAAGAACAGAGATCTACCAACATGGCATTACAAAGAGATTGAGCTACTGAAATCTATGAAGAACAGCAATCTACCAACATGGCATTACAAAGAGATTGAGAGCTCCTGAAATCTACAAAGAACAGAGATCTACCAACATGGCATTACAAAGAGATTGAGCTCCTGAAATCTACAAAGAACAGAGATCTACCAACATGGCATTTACAAAGAGATTGAGCTCTAGAGTAAACAAATGATGGGGTTTTTAAACCATGGGGAAGGAACTGTGATAGGGTAGGAAACAGGAGGAGGTGTGTCTTCTGATTGATGGGTTGATTGTTGACTGATTGGGGAGTGATGATTTTCACCTGTGAGGGGAGAATGAGAGAAAAGAAACACACACACAGGATACACACAGGATAACTGTATCCGTAACAATGGTGTCATGTTATCGTATAAAGATGATTTCTTGTGTTTATAAGAATGTATATTTTCAAGATACAATGTATGGGTTAGTAACAGTGGAAACATGTCATTCTTGGAAGTATGTAATTCTGAATTATAATTAGACAATGTTTTGCTTCCTCAGCACTTTCATTTTGGGCGTCAATTATAGTCTGATGCACCGCTTGTGTGTGTGAAAATGAAATATACTCTGGAAGAGATGGTCTATGGCTGAGGGGATTTTATGATTTCTGAGATATTTAAATGAAAAGAGAGAGAGAGAGGAATAGCGGAGGGAGTCATGGCTCATATAAGCTGATAAAGGGATTTGCTTCAAAAAAACAGCAGCAGGCAATGTAGTCACAGCAACCAGGAGCCGTTACATTACAGCTGGTGATTATATACGATGTAGCATTATTTATTTAAAGGGAACTGGGTAAACAGGACGTTTTATAATATGTACTGTAAGTGATGAAAATGGAACCAAAATCTTCCGTAATCAATGTTTGTTTGCGCTCTGCTTCAGTCCATTTCATCTACAGTAGAGCCGCTTGGTTTCGTAAACTTCTTAGCCGGGTATTTCGAGTGCATCCTCTAAATGACAACAATATCCACTGCATTTAGAGAGCTGGAGAGTTTGTATTGATCGAAATGGCTCGTGGCATAAAATGTCTGTTGAAGGTGAGTGTTATTGGAAGCAATATGGCAACAACTGCTGTAGTGCTGAGAACTGAACCAGACTCAGACGCTCAACCTAGAGTGCAATTACCCTAATCAGTCCTGAGACCCCAGCAAGACTGTATTCATCTGACTTATCCGCAAGCCCAGCCCATATATTTATCCTCACAATGAAGTGTTTTACCATTTTATTTTTAGGGAAACCAGGGCTACATGTAGTAGAATTTGACATGAACAGTTGCGTTCATGAGTTTTACTGACAGATGTCAATAATAGAAAAAATAAGGTCTGCCAAATCAAAAAATGTATTAAAAATGAATTGATATGAATATTGTAAGTACATAAATTGTTTCCTCAGTGGGAAATGATTATCCAACGAGTCAATTTCGACTGTTTCAACTGTGCGGCGTTTCCCTAGAAGAACCCCTTACCTTCGAATGACTCTCGAGTAGCGTGTGAGCAACATAGAGCAATGTGTGTGTTCGTGAGCGTCTCCGATTGTCATAGCGAGCTTCTAGTCGTTTGTTGCTTGAACCATTCGGACTCTACAGACGTTTTTACAGAAAGATCCGGGGCCTCTTCGAGATCCACCCTTGTCTCACAAACACCGATCTAGCTCAGCCCCCATTAATCACACAGACGTGGTTGGTGTCTACGGACGTAGAAGAAGTCGGCGATTCCAATGGTACAACCCTGACGTCCGTAGCTGAAACACACAACGTTTAAACAGTGTTAGAAGTCCAAAACCGTGCGGTGTTACAGTGGGACACATTGGGTTAAATATACATCTGTAGACACAACCCAGGAAATGTTAAATGTCAACACCAAGACTGCCCCCAATCCAAATGCATTTGTAAACAGCAATTACCTGAAGGTAATTGGGATTGTGAAAGCCATTTTCAGGTTATTTCACAAATAAAGCACTCTGTAAACATTCTCATGGATTCCAAGTCTGAAGGATTATGTAAAATTCAACTTATAGTATTACTGACATAGCTTCCTTGACATTTTAAATCCCATTTCAAGAACAAATGTGGAAGGCAATAAGGACATGTACTGTTAAATCTTATTCTGGGAGATTAAGGCTCTTTGTGGAAAACTTGCTGGAGAATATGACTGAAAGGTGAAATGTGTGATAAATAGTGAATCATTGAGATGCCCACACCAGTTCACATAAGCATATATGACATCTTCAAAGAAACACACACACACACACACACACACACACACAAACACAGCTTTATTTTTGTGAAATTTCAGGACTTTTGGGGGGAGTTTGACCATTACAAATCCTATTTTTCCTAACCCCTAACCCTTTAACCTAACCCTAAACCTAACCCTAACCTTAACCCTAACCTTAACCCCAAAACCCTAAATCTAACCCGTAAGCTTAAAATAGCAAATTCAGGACATGAAGAAATCTTTTTTTATTATTATTGTTTTCCTACCTTGTCAGCCCATCCGGTGAATTATTAGGACATTAGGGTCCTGGTAAAGGAAGGAAAAAGGTAGGAAAACAAGTACACACACACTCACTCTCTTTCGCTCTCTCGCTCAAACGCACAGCCCTCTGGGTAATGTCTCGTATGTGGGATAAAGAACTTTGAAACAGCTTGAGTGTGTCTTTTTCTGTCTGGGAGATTAGTTAGAAAGAGATTCATATTTAATCCTTCATTCCATTCTCCTCCTTCCCTCCCTTCTGGGGCCCACCTCACCTGTTTGCATCTCTCCTGCTTCCTGCTTCATGCGATCAATAAAAATAGAAATTGGAAAAAATATCTTCAGTTCACCTCTGGGATTAACACCAATACTAACCTCTGAGTCTGTCTCAAGGTCCTATTGACCCAGTCAACTGAGACCCTCTACTCTGTCACCATCAGTGTGTCTGTCTGCTGACCTGACATGACAGGGGCATGCTAGTCTCTTTTAATGGAGGTAGTTTGTATTTACTGTGCCTTACGTATGTATTTGGACAGTGAAGCTAAAATTTGGCTCTGTCCTCCACCATTTTGGATTTGAGATCAAATGTTTTATATGAGGCAACAGTACAGAATGTCACCTTTTTATTTGATGGTATTTTCATACATATCTGTTGCACCACTTAGAAATCAATGCACTTTATGTATCTAGTCCCCACATTTGAAGGTGTAATAATTATTTTGACAAATTCACTTATGGTTTTCAGTTTAGTCAAAAGTTTAGTATTTTGGTCCCATATTCCCAGCACACAATGACTACATCAAGCGTGTGATTCTACAAAGTTATTGGATGCATTTGCAGTTTGTTTTGGTTGTGTTTCGGGTTGTTGTGCCCAATAGAAACGAATGGTTAATAATTTAATGTGTCATTTTGGAGTCACTTTTATTGTAAATAAGACTAGAATATGTGTCTGAACACTTTTACATTAATGTGGATGAATTAATCATGAAAGTTAAAGATGAAAGTGACTCCAAAATGACATTACATTATTTACAATTAATTTCTATTGGCCACAGCGTAATCCGAAACAGAACCACAGCAAATTGCAAATGCATCCAACAAGTTTGTAGTCACAAGCTTGATGTAGTCATTGCATGCTAGGAATATGGGACCAAATACGAAACTTTTGAATTAATGTTATAACCTGTAAGTGAATTTGTCCAAATACTTATGACACCTTCAAAGGTGGGAACTAGATACATAAAGTGCTTTCATTTGAAGAGTTGAATTCCAAAATACTATCCATTTTAAGAAACGTTGGTGAATTAGATGTTATTGTTTAATAGGCATCCCGTCAGTGGGACACCTGTCGACAACATCCGGTGAAATTGGAGGGCGCGCTATTCAAATAAATAATCCTAATATTAAACATTTATCAACATACAAGTATTTTATATCATTTAAAAGCTTAAATTCTTGTTAATCTAATTGCATTGTCCGATTTACAATAGGCTTTACAGCGAAAGCATACCATGCGATTGTTTGAGGACGTCGCCCCACATCAACGTATTTTTCAACCAGCACAGGCTTCACAAAATCACAAATAGCGATTAAATAAATCACTTACTTTTGAAAATCTTCCTCTGTTTGCAATCCCAAGGGTCCCAGCTACAACAGTAATGGTAATTTTGTTACATAAAATGCTTCTTTATTTCCCAAAAAGTCTGTTTAGTTGGTGCCATCAATTTCAGTAATCCACATGTTCAACATGTAGACAAAGGAATCCAAAAACCTACCGCTAAACTTTGTTCAAACAAGTCAAACTACGTATCTAATCAATCTTCAGGTACCCTAAAATGTAAATAAACTATAATATTTCATACGGAAAGAAGTAAGTTCAATAGAAAAGTAAAAGTGTGTGTCCTCTTTGTCACGCGCCCACAGACTGATTTCAAACTGTGACTCTTTGTACCAAAATTCCAAATTCTTCCTCGTTTTGGAAGAAACAAGCCCGAAACCTTGAACAAAGACTGTTGACATCTAGTGGAAGCCATAGGAATTGCTTTCCATTATTAGAGCCTGGGACTTAAAATAAAATAAAAAAATCAGGTGGTTTTTCTTTGGATTTTTGACTACCATATTAATTGTGTTATAGTCTCATACCTTATTTTAACATTTCCACAAACCTTAAAGTGTTTTCTATCCAATGCTACCAATTATTTGCATATCCTGGCTTCTGGGCCTGAGTAGCAGGCAGTTTACTTTGGGCACGTCAGTCAAGCGGAAATTCAGGAAAATAGACCCTAGCCCCAAGATGTTTTTAAGAATTGAACATCTGTAGATGGACTACAGACAATTTATTGTTGAAAGTCAGCAGACATGCAGTTGACATGTTACTGATAGTCCATTGTTTGATGCTCTACAAGTGTTACCATATCCTTAAATATAGAACTTGTTATCTAATATCCAATAGCTTCACTGTCCAAATAAATACTTAGGGGGGGTGTATGTACGTGTCTTTGTTTTGTGTGCGTGGGTTTGTGTGTATCCCCCTAATGCCCGTGGGAAGGAGAGTCAATGTGATCATTGCATTAGATCAAAGCCAGGTGTAAATCTGTCCCTCCATGTTAAAGACAGTCCCTGCCTGTCTCCCACAGCACTGGTAATGAGACCAGACAGATGGCTGCAGCATCCCCTCACTGAGCTCCATTTCCATTCTCTTATTGTCAATCTAGGATTCCTCCCTCTGTCTGCTCCCATGGCCTTAATCACACTGAGCAACACTGACACTCCTCGGGACCTAATGATCCCAGATTGACACAGCTCAGGTGTTCCCAGCATGACACTTAAAGCCTGCCGTCAGCGCGGGGATTAAGAGTTGGAGAGATGAGAGCACACAGACACACTACACATTGTCAGAAAGTTACACACACACTCACATATTTAGTCAGACAGTTACACACACTAAACTTTTTATTAACAACCAAATTCACAAACATGAATTTATGAAACGTTTCATTCATCAGATATGACTATTGGAGCCTTCTCCCTTATAACTATTTCTAAATATGTCACTGATATCATTCAAATTGGATGACATCTCTTTTCCTTTCCTTTCCACCTGTCTCCTGTGTGCTAAAGAGTTTCGATTGGAGCAGTAGGGGGACCCTGTCTGTGTCAAACAGGGCCCAGGGGACTGAGGGGGCTCCATCCCCAGCTCCCCTCTCTCTCCTAATCCCATGCTAGAAGGTGTCGGCTCAATTAGAGGAATCCTTGACTCAGGGGAGAGACGGCCTCGGCTCAGGAGCTCTCTCACCTTGGCACCCTCTCCTTGGCAACTCTTCCAAATTGAGGTTGAAGGCTGTTCCGTCCTCGCCCCCCCTCAATATCCCTGACATAGCCAGAGGGGTCTTTCTGTGTGAGCGTTGGCTGTGACTGTGACAATGTGTAGCAGGGATGGGTGGTGTCTGTCTTGCTGAGCCAGGGCCAGTGGCTCTCGGGCGGGGAGAGGGGTGGAGATTGACAGGGCCTGTCTGGTCAGGTCTGGGAACACATTCTGTTTATTGCCTGTAAGTTTCTCCTGCTCATTGAAGAGATTTTGGGGGATGCATTAATTTAGCCTTGGAAAACGAGAGGGACGAGTCCTCTGGCATATGTTCTATTCTGAACTTGTATAACTTTGTTTGTTTGTGTGTCTATGTGTGTGTGTGTTGCAGACGTCACAGCGAAGGAGTTTATTGAGCAGCGTGGTAGCTTGAGGAGTCGCTATGAACTGCTGGTGGACTTCCTGTCAGAGATGTTGGCGGTGGGCGTTGATGACATCAACGTCTTCAGCCTGATGGACGTCAGGGAGAGGACACTGGACGTGCGCTTCGCAGTGCACAGCAGTCCCTTCCTCAGAGCAGAGAGACTACAGGGATACCTCGCTGCTCACAAACAAAAGGTACCGATGACCCTGGAAGTTATCCTGTTGAATACACTATGATTGTCTTTGAGTAAGAAAATGACAATAAAAGAACGACGGTGTGATTATTTTAACGAGCCTCACTCATTAGGCGTTAGAAGATGCAACCCTAACTTGACCTCACTGAAAATACACACAGGATTACTGGACAGAAGACATTTCCATATGTGGTCCAATTATGGAAAATACAGTCACTCAGGAGTGTTGCCTATTTTGAAGAGAGGGGGATTTCAATCGAAAAAATGTGCAATATGTATTTGTGTTCTGTTTTACACATAATGAAACATGTAACCCTCTAGTTTTTTTGAGCTGGTTTATGTGGATGTTACTAATGGATAATGTAACATTGCAATGTCAATTACAGTATAATATATCTAAACTGCTCTTGTGATGCTGTCACTTTGAATACATTAGTTATTGCAGTATTGGACTGTATTCACCAGACCAGCTATAGATTATTGTGGGCTGTGGAGCCTTACAGTGTAGTTGTTACACAGGGACAATCTTTAAAGTTAAACCAGACCATTACATCGCCTAGTGGTTAACCGTGTTGGGCCAGTAACCAAAAGGTCGCTGGTTTGAATCCCTGAGCCGACTAGATGAAAAGTCTTGAGCAAGGCACAAAACCTGTAATAGCTCTTTTAAGTCGCTCTGGATAAGAGAGCCTGTAAAATTACTAAATGTACAATTTCAAAATTGTAATCATCCTCCTTACCCAACACTTAGTTTCGGCTTCCTTCTGTTCTGACATCTCTTCATTGAGGCGCACATTCACTTCCTCTTTCATGCAGTTGAAAGTTAGAGAGAAATAGTGTAGGGAGAGAAAGAGAGAGGGGGGGGGATATACCGAGTTAGAGAAGGAGAGAGAAATCAGTGAAAGACAGAAATATAGAGAAAGGGAGAGAGAGAAGGAAAGGAGAAAGAGGTTGGGGATGCTTCAGGTGTGGTTTGTGGTTGGTCTGTGCTCTGTCATCTGGATTTCGTGTGCCCCTCTGAAAAGACATCGATCACAATGAGATGTGAAGTGTGGCGAGTGAAGATGAGCACGGAGAGGGAAATAGGGAGGGGGGACGGCTGCTGTTATTAAAGTTTGCAATTCTACAGTAATACTCGGAAATATGAGAGACATAAATGGTATTTTCTCTCTCTTTCTCTGTTTCTTTCACGGCAATAGAGATTTCCCTTGCTGGTAGAGCATTTCAATTGTTAGTGCACCCCTGACAGTTTTAAGAAAGAACATATTGGTTTGCTGTGGTTAAATCCATTGATATGTAGACCAAGTTCTATGTTCCTCTTGTAGAAGTAATAAAGTGTCTAGAGAGAAGGGACGTTCTAGTTGATTTTGGAAAATGAAAGGGGACCCTTTTGTGTTATAGATCTCTGCTTCCAGGCCTTTTGTTGTGAGACTTCATTTCTGGATTCTGTAATGTAAAATGGGTTGTCTGGATACATGTCCAATCCAAAAAGAATTATAAGTAAGTTATATCGAAATATCCAAACACAGCCCTACATACTCTTTGTCAGCGTTTTGCCAGTAGATGATATTGTGAAGGAAAATGCCTCTGTTAAGTCCCATAATAAAAACTGTGTTTTGAAGTACACTACATGACAAAAAGAATGTGGACACAGCATTCCAAAACCATGAACATTAATATGGAGTTGGTCCCCCTTTTGCTGCTGTAACAGCCTCCACTCTTCTGGGAAGGCTTTCCACTAGATGTTGGAACATTGCTGCGGGGGCTTCCATTAGGCCACAAAAGCGTTAGTGAGGTGGTCAGGCACTGATGTTGGGCGATTAGGCCTGGCTCGCAGTCGGCATTCCAATTCATCCCAAAGGTGTTCGATGGGGTTGAGGTCAGGGCTCTGTGCAGGCCAGTGAAGTTCTTCCACACCAATCAGTCATTGTATGCTGTAATGTTAAGATTTCCCTTCACTGGAACTGGCGTAGCCCGAACCATAAAAAACAGCCCCAGACCATTATTCCTCCTGCACCAAATTTTACAGTTGGCATTATGCATTCGGGCAGTGATTCATCACTCCAGAGAACACATTTACACTGCTCCAGAGTCCAATGGTGGTGAGCTTTACACCACTCCAGCCGACTCTTGGCATTGTGCATGGTGATCTTGCGCTTGTGTGTTTGTCTGCTCGGCCATGGAAACCCATTTCATGAAGTTACAGACGAACAGTTCTTGTGCTGACTGTGCTTCCAGAGGCAGTTTGGAACTCGGTAGTGAGTGTTGCAATCTCTATGGAGATTGGCTGTGTGCCCGTCAGCAATGGGTGTGGCTGAAATAGCCGAATCCCAAAATTTGAAGGGATGTCCACCTACGTTTGTATATACAGTGGCTTGTGAAAGTTTTCACACCCTTTGCATTTTCCCTATTTTTTTGCCTTACAACCTGGAACTAAAATAGATTTTTTGGGGGTTTGTATTATTTTATTAACACAACATGCTTTGAAGAAGCAAAATATTTTTGTATTGTGAAACAAACAAGAAATAAGACCGTAAAGTCAATACTTTGTAGAGCCACCTTTTGCAGCAATTACAGCTGCAAGTCTCTTGGGGTATGTCTCTATAAACTTGGCACATCTAGCCACTGGGATTTTTGCCCATTCTTCAAGGCAAAACTGCTTCATCTCCTTCAAGTTGGATGGGTTCCGCTGGTGTACAGCAATCTTTAAGTCATACCACTGATTCTCAATTGGATTGAGGTCTGTGCTTTGACTAGGCCATTCCAAGACATTTAAATGTTTCCCCTTAAACCACTCAAGTGTCGCTTTAGCAGTATGCTTAGGGTCATTGTCCTGCTGGAAGGTGAACCTCCGTCCCAGTCTCAAATCTCTGGAAGACTGAAACAGGTTTCCCTCAAGAATCTCCCTGTATTTAGCGCCATCCATCATTCCTTCAATTTTGACCAGTTTCCCAGTCCCTGTCGATGAAAAACATCCCCACAGCATGATGCTGCCACCACCATGCTTCACTGTGGTGTTGTGGACTGATGGTGTTCTCGAGGTGTGTTGGGTTTGCGCCAGACATAGCATTTTCCTTGATGGCCAAAAAGCTACATTTTTGTCTCATCTCACCAGAGTACCATCTTTCATATATTTGGGGAGTCTCCCACATGCCTTTTGGCGAACACCAAACGTGTTTGCTTATTATTTTTAAGCAATGGCTTTTTCTGGCTGTACTTCCGTAAAGCCCAGCTCTGTGGAGTGTATGGCTTAAAGTTATCCTTAAAGTGATCCAATCTCCGCTGTGGAGCTTTGCAGCTCCTTCAGGGTCATCTTTGGTCTCTTTGTTGCCTCTCTGATGAATACCCTCCTTGCCTGGTCCGTGAGTTTTGGTGGGCGGCCCTCTCTTGGCAGGTTTGTTGTGGTGCCATATTCTTTCAAATTTGTAATAACGTATTTAATGGTGTTCCGTGGGATGTTTTTTTTAATAACCCAACCCTTATCTGTACTTCTCCACAACTTTGTCCCTGACCTGTTTGGAGAGCTCCTTGGTCTTCATGGTGCTGCTTGCTTGGTGATGCCTCTTGATTAGTGGTGTTGCAGATTCTGGGGACTTTCAGAACAGGTGTATATATACTGAGATCATGTGACACTTTGATTGCACACAGATGTAATTTATTGAACTAATTATGTGACTACTGAAGGTAATTGGTTGTCCCAATCTTATTTAGGGGCTTCATAGCAAAGTGGGTGACTACATATGCATGCACCACTTTTCCGTCTTTTTTAAATGTCATTTTTTGAAACAAGTAATTTTTTTCATTAAACTTGACCAATTTGGACTATTTTGTGTATGTCCATTACATAAAATCCGAATGAAAATCCAGGTTAATTTCAGGTTGTAATGCAACAAAATAGGAAAAACACCACGGGGGATGAAAACTGTCCTGCTGCCCCCCCCCCCCCCCCCTCATCTCCCCCTCATTCCCTCCCATACACATACCCTGTGATGTGGCGAAGGCAGAGACACACTGACAGAAACAGACAATGCCTAAAAAACACGAGATGAGAGACCCAGGGACAGGGTGAAGCAGGAACAAACTTTTCTGGTAACACTTTCCATGAAGTCCATATGCATAATGCATTATACATGTTCCCATAATGTATTATACAGACAATTTTGGTGGGATTATGAGCATGTCCTTATTTCTATTACAGCATGTTGGATGACTGTCATTCAAATTCCATTCACCCAGTTCAATGTAACTGCGATAGGTTTAGGCTACTGCATGATACTCTAATTGTCCCTATACCCATCATGAGGTTGCTACAACCTAGCCTATGAATTACAGATTACAGCGTAGGTGCACACAGGTCGAGAGACAAATGTAAGGTGACAGACAGTGACATTCAGTACCACCTTGCACACTCTTGCCTGGATGTAGATGATATAGGGTGTAATCATTTGTCGAACAGTTGCAAACAGGAGTTGATATTGGACAAATTCAGGTATGTTCGTCCCTGTTTTGTTCCATTTGCTTCCGTTTAAAAAATAAATACAGTTCACTTTCATAGCAGCCACGTTGTATTCCTTCTTGCATTCATGCGGTCTACTTCCTCTCACCTCTTCTCTTCGCTTGTGGACTTCAATCTACAACACATCAGCTGTACATGACCAGGCAAAATAACCTTTCCAAACCAAACCGCGACACACAGCCTACATCGTTCTCACCATATTAGCTAAAGCAACATCATAGTCAGCATAGCTAATAGAACTAATGCGTTAGTAAACCCGCTACAATCATGCAGTAACGTTAGTGTACAGTCAGTAAGCAGTTACACCAGTGGACCCTGGTGGCAATAAATGAGTAATATCAAAAGCTGACCTTGACTTGGAAGAGTTCCAGTGTTGTGTTGGAAAGTCATAGCCAGTTAGCTAACATAGCATCCCTCTGTTTGAGCGAGGTGTTTCAGTAGGCTAAACTAGCTAGCTGTATTTGCTAGCTAAGTAAGTGAAACTGAAAGTGAAAAAAACTGAGGAAATCTCTCTAACATAGCATCCCTCAGTTTTAGCTAACATAGCATCCTCTCTTTAAGCAGGGTGTTTCAGTAGCCTAAACTAGCTAGCTGCATTTATGAAATCTCTCTTTCTCTCTATTTCTCTCTTGCTTCTCCTTCATTTTGGAAGAAATCAGTTTGTTCAAAACTGTTCAATTATTGTGTTTCTCTCTCTTTGAGTCAACTACTCGCCACATTTTATACTCTGCAGTTCTAGCTAGCTGTAGCTTATGATTCCAGTTCTAGATTAGTTCTCTGATCCTTTGATTGGATGGACAACGTATCATTTTATGCTGCAAGAGCTCTGATAGGCTGGAGGACGTCCTCTCAAAGTTGTCATAATTACTATGTAAGTCTATGGAAGGGGGTGAGAACCATGAGCCTACTAGGTTTTGTATTGAAGTCAATGTACGAAAGCTAGCTGTCCACCGGCTACACCATGGCACTACCCTACAGAGTGCTGTTGAGGCTACTGTAGACCTTCTTTGTGTAATAGTGTTTTTTAAACAGTTATTGGTGGTGTGATTATATTTAGCATGCTTCCTACCTTTGTTGGTTGCAGAGCAGGTGCTGCAGTGTTTTGTTGTTTAGAGGGATGGGTTTGTGACTGAAGGTTGTTTAAATCTAGATTCCATTTTGTTCTGGTTCCCAATTTGACCACAGACAGTAACCCTGTGAGAAATCATTTAAAAACATTCAAATCAAATGAAATGCTTACTTACATGCACTAACCAATAGTGCAAAAAAGGCATTAGGTGAACAATAGGTAGGTAAAGAAATAAAACAACAGTAAAAAGACAGGCTACATACAGTAGTGAGGCTATACAATTAGTGAGGCTACGTACAAACACCAGTAAGTCAGGCTGATTGAGGTAGTATGTACATGTAGATATGGTTAAAGTGACTATGCATATATGATAAACAGAGAGTAGCAGCAGCGTAAATAGAGGGGTTGGGGGGGCACACAATGCAAATAGTCCGGGTAGCCATTTGATTACCTGTTTAGGAGTCTTATGGCTAGGGGGTAAAAACTGTTGAGAAGTATTTTTGTCCTAGACTTGGCACTCCGGTACCACTTGCCATGCGGTAGTAGAGAGAACAGTCTATGACTGGGGTGGCTGGGGTCTTTGACAATTTTTAGGGCTTTCCTCTGACACCGCCTGCTGTAGAGGTCCTGGATGGCAGGCAGCTTAGCCCTAGTGATGTACTGGGCCGTACACACTACCCTCTGTAGTGGCTTGCAGTCAGAGGCCGAGCAATTGCCGTACCAGGCAGTGATGCAACCAGACAGGATGCTCTCGATGTTGCAGCTGTAGAACCTTTTAAGGATCTCAGGACCCATGCCAAATCTTTTTAGTTTCCTGAGGGGGAATAGGCTTTGTCGTTCCCTCTTCACGACTGTCTTGGTGTGTTTGGACCATTGTAGATTGTTGTTGATATGGACACCAAGGAACTTGACGCTCTCAACCTGCTCCACTACAGCCCTGTAGATGAGAATGGGGGCGTGCTCGGTCCTCCTTTTCCTGTAGTCCACAATCATCTCCTTAGTCTCGGTTATGTTGAGGGATAGGTTGTTATTCTGGCACCACCCGGCCAGGTCTCTGACCTCCTCTCTATAGGCTGTCTCACCATTGTCAGTGATCAGGCATACCACTGTTGTGTCGTCTACGTACTTAATGATGGTGTTGGAGTAGTGCCTGGCCATGCAGTCGAGGGTGAACAGGGAGTACAAGAGGGGAGTACTGGGGAGCTCCAGTGTTGAGGATCAGCGTGGCAGATGTGTTGCTACATACCCTCACCACCTGGGGGCGGCCTGTCAGGAAGACCAGGATCCAGTTGCAGAGGGAGGTGTTTAGTCCCAGGATCCTTAGCTTAGTGATGAGCTTTGAGGGTACAATAGTGTTGAACTGATCTGCTGATCTGTAGTCAATGAATAGCATTCTCACATAAGTGTTCCTTTTGTCCAGGTGGGAAAGGGCAGTGTGGAGTACAATAGAGATTGCATCATCTGTGGATCTGTTTGGGCGGTATGCAAATTGAAGTGGGATAATGGTGTTTATGGGATAATGGTGTTGATGTGAGCCATTACCAACCTTTCAAAGCACTTCATGGCTACGGACGTGAGTGCTACGGGTCTGTAGTCATTTAGGCAGGTTGCCTTTGTGTTCTTGGGCACAGGGACTATGGTGGTCTGCTTGAAACATGTTGGTATTACAGACTCAATCAGGGACATGTTGAAAATGTCAGTGAAGACACCTGCCAGTTGGTCAGCACATGCCCGGAGCACACGTCCTGGTAATCCATCTGGCCCCGCAGCCTTGCGTATGTTGACCTGTTTAAAGGTCTTACTCACGTCGGCTACGGAGAGCGTGTTCACACAGTCGTCCGGAACAGCTGATGCTCTCATGCATGCCTCAGTGTTGCTTGCCTCGAAGCAAGCATAGAATTGATTTAGCTCGTCTGGTAGGCTTGTGTCACTGGGCAGCTCGCGGCTGAGCTTCCCTTTGTAGTCCGTAATAGTTTGCAAGCCCTACCACATAAGACGAGCATCGGAGCCGGTGTAGTATGATTCAATCTTAGCCCTTTATTGAAGCTTTGACTGTTTGATGGCTTGTCGCAGGATTTCTTGTAAGCTTCCGGGTTAGAGTCCCGCCCCTTTAGCTCAGTGCGAATGTTCCCTGTAATCCATGGCTTCTGGTTGGGGTATGTACGTACAGTCACTGTGGGGACGATGTCCTCGATGCACTTATTGATAAAGCCAGTGACTGATGTGGTGTACTCCTCAATGCCATCAGAAGAATCCCGGAACATGTTCCTGTCTGTGATAGCAAAACAGTCCTGTTTCATCTGACCACTTTTTTATAGACCGAGTCACTGGTGCTGCTTTATTTTTGCTTGTAAGCAGGAATCAGAAGGATAGAGTTGTGGTCGGATTTACCAAATGGAAGGCGAGGGAGAGCTTTGTATGAGTCTCTGTGTGTGGAGTAAAGGTGATCTAGAATTATTTTTCCCTCTGGTTGCACATTTAACATGTTGATAGAAATTTGGTATAACTGATTTCAGCTGATTTCAGCTTACCACTTTTGTTTAACATGTCAGACCAGCAACAACCAAACAGCTGTACTGAACATGCTGCTAAGTACTGCTAATGAGCATGATGATTTTAGGTCTAGTGTGTAATTATGGTTTGTTTCTATGACTGACTGTATCATTAAATGGCTGTTCAGCTGGTGTTCTCTAAGAACAGAGCCATTGAGCACCCTCCTGTCTGATTGGCTTCCCTAGAGAGAGAGAGAGAGAGAGAGAGAGATTTATATTTATGTTTATTTATTTTCCCTTTTGTACTTTAACTATTTGTACATCATTACAACACTGTATATACAGTTGAAGTCGGAAGATTACATACACTTAGGTTGGAGTCATTAAAACTAATTTTTCAACCACTCCACAAATGTCTTGTTAACAAACTATAGTTTTGGGAAGTTGGTTAGGACATCTACTTTGTGCATGACACAAGTAATTTTTCCAACATTTGTTTACAGACAGATTATTTCACTTATAATTCACTGTATCACAATTCCAGTGGGTCAGAAGTTTACATACACTAAGTTGACTGTGCCTTTAAACAGCTTGGCAAATTCCAGAATATAATGTCATGGCTTTAGAAGCTCCTGATAGGCTAATTGACATCATTGGAGGTGTACCTGTAGATGTATTTCAAGGACTACCTTCATAATCAGTGCCTCTTTGCTTGACATCATGGGAAAATCAAAAATAAATCATTGAAAAACCTCCACAAGACCTCCACAAATATGGTTAATCCTTGGGAGTAATTTCCAAATGCCTGAAGGTACCACATTCATCTGTACAAACAATAGTACGCAAGTATAAACACCATAGGACCACGCAGCCGTCATACCGCTCAGGAAGGAGACGCATTCTGTTTCCTAGAGATGAAAGTACTTTCGTGCGAAAAGTGCAAATCAATCCCAGATGCTGGAGGAAACTGGTACAAAAGTATCTATATCCACAGTAAAAACAAGTCCTATATCGACATAACCTGAAAGGCCGCTCAGCAAGGATGAAGCCACTGCTCCAAAACCGGCATAAAAAAAGCCAGACTACGGTTTGCAACTCCGCATGGGGACAAAGATCATACTTTTTGGATAATTTTTTTCTGATCTGATGAAACAAAAATATAACTATTTGGCCATAATGACCATCGTTATGTTTGGAGGAAAAAGGGGGAGGGTTGCAAGTCGAAGAACACCATCCCAACTGTGAAGCAGGGGGGTAGCAGCATCATGAAGTGGGGGTGCTTTGCTGCAGGAGAGACTGGCGCACTTCACAAAATAGATGGCGTCATGAGGAAAGAAAATGATGTGGATATATTGAAGCAACATCTCAAGACATCAGTCCGGAAGTTAAAGCTTGGTCGCAAATGGGTTTCCAAATGGACAATGACCCCAAGCATTCTTCCAAAGTTGTGGTAAAATGGCTTAAGGACAACAAAGTGTGGCCATCACAAAGCCCTGACCTCAATCCCATAGAAAGGTTGTGGGCAAAACTGAAAAAGTGTGTGCGAGCAAGGCGGCCTACAAACCTGACTCAGTAACACCAGCTTTGTCAGGAGGAATGTGCCAAAATTCACCCAACTTATTGTGGGAAGCTTGTGGAAGGCTACCCAAAATGTTTGACCCAAGTTAAGCAATTTAAAGGCAATGCTACCAAATACTAATTGAGTGTATGTAAACTTCTGACCCACTGGGAATGTGATGAAGGAAATAAAAGCTGAAATAAATCATTCTCTCTACTATTATTCTGACATTTCACATTCTTAAAATAAAGTGGTGATCCTAACTGACCTAAGACAGGGAATTTTTTACTAGGATTTGTGAAAAACTGAGTTTAAATGTATTTGGCTAAGGTGTATGTTAACTTCTGACTTCAACTGTATACATAATATGACATTTGGAACTTTTGTAAGTGTAAAGTTTACTGTTCATTTTTTATTGTTTATTGTTTCACTTTTGTTTATTATGTATTTCACTTGCTTTGGCAATTGACACATACGATTCCCATGCCATTAAAGCCAGTAAATTGAATTGAGAGAAAGAGAGAGAGAGACACTGTGCCTCAGATCCAAATAGGGGAAAGATGAGACCTGGAGGAATAAAAGCTCAGCATTCCCCGATAGCATGTTACATGTTACTTTAGCTTTGTCTGTGCATCGTCTCTTTCTGTTACTCTTCCCCTCTCTTTTCCAACTGTAGTTCAGACAAACTGTAAATCAGACAAACTCAAATCCAATATGGTCAGAAAAGCGTTTGTCAGTTTAAAACAAACAAATTAGCCTCAGGTCCAACCTGTATAATTTCTCTTCCTGCTCCCTTCCGACCTTCTGGGCAACGATGTCCCAGTTTTCAGCATATTCTTTGTAGGCTTACAAGTCCCTAGGGTGCCCTTTACTGTTTTCTCCACAGACTCTGCCCTAGGGAGGCATGGGTATTGTAGTCAAAGCCTCATGGGTGCCTCAAACTGTGTTTTGATAAAGCTGACAGCAAAGCGTAAAGAGCAAAAACGTTGCCATCCCTTCCCAGAGGTCATTTGGTCTTATATGAAATGTCTCTTCTGCCTGTATAGGGATTCTGGGTGTGCAGTGTTTGTCATTGGGCACACACCCATACACCCACATCCACACACACCATATTTCTCTGGTGAGCTTGTTTTGTGTCTTTCCACGCAAGTGGATTGGGAGCTGTACCATATCAGTAGGGTTTAACCACTCAGATAAGAAATGTAAGACAACCTTTTCAGGCAGTCTACACGGTAATGTGGCATTGGGGATGTTCATGCACGGTAAAGGGGTGCCAGACACATACATTTAGAGAGTCCTAGAGCTCGAGTGGACGGGTGGGAAGGGGAAGATAGCAGTGGAGATGAGAAAGGGAGTCGGGGATGTCTTTTGACACACATCCTGATGTTTCCCTTGGGTTCTCACTCTGCCCATGTTCCTTTAAGTGCTCTCATTGTGTGGGACTGGTCGAGATAAACACATACACATTCTGACATTCTCTTTAATGTTCACACACAATTATATTATGTATTCTCAGAGGAACTCCACAAACTTTCTGCTCTTCTTTTCCAAGCACATCCACTCTCAGTCACTGATCAAATTGTACCAGCCGAGACACTTTAGTCTGCATAGAAACAACAGTTCAATTGGACACGTTAATGTGGTAGAACTGCTGCGTTTCCATTTGACATTTTACAATCTCCGAACCTAAGGCAGTGGAGCTCTGTTCCGCTGGGGTTCTTCCCAATTAAACTCTGGCACAAACAATACAGTATACATTCTGTGCATGCATGACATATGCCTGAAAACCATGTCTTTGTCTGCCATGGTAGTGTCTGTGGTCACAGTGAAGAGGAGGGGGATGTAACTGTGGTTGTGGGGGAGGAGAAGGGGAAGGAGGGGGTGTCTCCCCTTTGCTGGTAAGCCGGAGCGGGAGCGGGAGTCAGGAGGGGGTTGAAACCGGTTATCTCTGAACGGCTCCACTGTCGCTATATTGGGCTCAGAGAGAGAGAGAGAGAGAGAGAGAGAGAGAGAGAGAGAGAGAGAGAGAGAGAGAGAGAGAGAGAGAGAGAGAGAGAGAGAGAGAGAGAGAGAGAGAGAGAGAGAGAGAGAGAGAGAGAGAGAGAGAGAGAGAGAGAGAGAGAGAGAGAGAGAGAGAGAGAGAGAGAGAGAGAGAGAGAGAGAGAGAGAGAGAGAGAGAGAGAGAGAGAGAGAATTACATTTTCACCCTATATACTGTCAGAAAGGGTAAATGGTGTAGAAAGGGTATACGGTGTAGAAATGGTATACGGTGTAGAAAGGGTATACGGTGTAGAAAGGGTATACGGTGTAGAAAGGGTATACGGTGTAGAAAGGGTATACGGTGTAGAAAGGGTATACGGTGTAGAAAGGGTAAATTGTGTAGAAAGGGTATATGGTGTAGAAAGGGTAAATGGTGTAGAAAGGGTAAATGGTGTAGAAAGGGTAAATGGTGTAGAAAGGGTAAATGGTGTAGAAAGGGTAAATTGTGTAGAAAGGGTAAATGGTGGAGAAAGGGTAAATGGTGTAGAAAGGGTAAATGGTGTAGAAAGGGTATACGGTGTAGAAAGGGTAAATTGTGTAGAAAGGGTAAATGGTGTAGAAAGGGTATACGGTGTAGAAAGGGTAAATGGTGTAGAAAGGGTATACGGTGTAGAAAGGGTAAATGGTGTAGAAAGGGTATACGGTGTAGAAAGGGTATACGGTGTAGAAAGGGTAAATGGTGTAGAAAGGGTAAATGGTGTAGAAAGGGTAAATGGTGTAGAAAGGGTATACGGTGTAGAAAGGGTAAATGGTGTAGAAAGGGTAAATGGTGTAGAAAGGGTAAATGGTGTAGAAAGGGTATACGGTGTAGAAAGGGTAAATGGTGTAGAAAGGGTAAATGGTGTAGAAAGGGTATACGGTGTAGAAAGGGTAAATGGTGTAGAAAGGGTAAATGGTGTAGAAAGGGTAAATGGTGTAGAAAGGGTATACGGTGTAGAAAGGGTAAATTGTGTAGAAAGGGTAAATGGTGTAGAAAGGGTATATGGTGTAGAAAGGGTATACGGTGTAGAAAGGGTAAATTGTGTAGAAAGGGTAAATGGTGTAGAAAGGGTAAATGGTGTAGAAAGGGTAAATGGTGTAGAAAGGGTAAATGGTGTAGAAAGGGTATACGGTGTAGAAAGGGTAAATTGTGTAGAAAGGGTAAATTGTGTAGAAAGGGTAAATGGTGTAGAAAGGGTATATGGTGTAGAAAGGGTATACGGTGTAGAAAGGGTAAATGGTGTAGAAAGGGTAAACGGTGTAGAAAGGGTAAATGGTGTAGAAAGGGTAAATGGTGTAGAAAGGGTAAATGGTGTAGAAAGGGTAAATGGTGTAGAAAGGGTAAATGGTGTAGAAAGGGTAAATGGTGTAGAAAGGGTAAATGGTGTAGAAAGGGTGAATGGTGTAGAAAGGGTATACGGTGTAGAAAGGGTAAATGGTGTAGAAAGGGTAAATGGTGTAGAAAGGGTATACGGTGTAGAAAGGGTAAATGGTGTAGAAAGGGTATACGGTGTAGAAAGGGTAAATGGTGTAGAAAGGGTAAATGGTGTAGAAAGGGTATACGGCGAATGTATGTAACACCGGTAATGGTCTACTGTGTGTTCTATTTACAGTATCAGCACACTTCGAAAATCAGTCGCTTGGAGGGCCATTTGGAGAGGGTTGTTTTTGTGTGTATTGTGTGGGTTTGCATGTGTGTGAGCATGTGCATTTATGTACGTGTGTGTGTGTGAGAGAGAGAGAAATTTGAGAGATGAATTCATACACTCTCTATGCTAATAGTATGGCTGTAGGGGTATTTGCATGTATGAGTGTGTCACACAACCCAGATGCTTATGTCAAGAATGAAAGAAAGATGGCTAAAACAACAGACATTATGTGCTTTCTAAAGGCTCTAGGACAAACCCTGGTGGTAATCAAGACTGTTCCGCTTTGACTCTTCCATGGCTGTCCCTTGATTACCTTTTAGCCTTCTACTCTGTCTCCTTTCGCCTCCTATTTCTGTCTTAATCCTCCTAATTTAATTATCCCTTGATCCTCTCTCTTTCCCTTCATTCCTCTCCTTCTCTCTCTCTCTCTCTCTCTCTCTCTCTCTCTCTCTCTCTCTCTCTCTCTCTCTCTCTCTGTGTGTCCACAGCTGCAGTCGTTCCTGCAAGTGAACATCAGCCAGGTACATGTGGATGAGTGTGCCAACACAGACTGTGGCGGCAGCGGCGGCTGCTCCAACATGCTGAGCGTCAGCGACACGCCCACTGTGGTGGATTCTGGGAGCCTGTCACTGGTGTCGGTGACGGTGGAATCCACGGCAGTATGCAGCTGCTCCGGTAGAGAACACGTCCACAAGATCTGTTCCTCCTATCCCAGAAACCCCTGCTTCAACGGGGGCATCTGTGTCGACACTCAGAGCGGGTACAGGTGAGGAAGAAGTCATACCACCTGCAGTGAAATGTTCACACAGGAGAAGGGGTTTAATTGTGTTTACAGTTGTGTACGGGGTGAGCTGAGGTGTCAAAAAACAGCAAATAGCCTTTGGCAGCCTAACCTTTTAGCAGTCACGAGGGTGGGGGAAGGGGAGGGAAGGCTCAGATCTGTTGTTTCCCTGTTGAGATAGTGATGGTTACCTGGAGTTTTCAACAGATAGATGAGAATGAATACCTGGTAGGAGAATGCTTTATGAATGAGAGTGAGGGCTATGTGTGGAAGAGGAATCAATAAGTCAACTAATACTTAAATCTTGCTAGAGGGATGAAACTCTATGAAAGTATTTGGCCAAAAACAGGCAAGTGGCGCCGTGCGCTCGCTCAGCCAATGCTGTGCTGGTGCTGAATGATAGATCAAGTGAAGCTTTCAAAAGGATCCAAGCCCCTCTTTGTGAGTCTCATCACTTAACCTACCTCCAAGACTTCTCACAAATATGAGGTACACAGCTTTTAGCCTTTTTCTCCAATTATCCAGAGCCAGTAATGCTATTGATTTTCTTCACTGGGTAACAATACCTAAACAGAGAGAAGGGGACTAACAATCCATTTTACATGGGGGGCGAGGGGGGTAATGGTGAGGAGGAGAGAGTGCAGCAAAGTCATTTGGTACGGGGGTTGGAAGGTGAGGTGGGGGTTAGGGGTCGGGTTAGACAACCAGAAAACATAGCCGAGGCTGTTTAAATAACCTCGTTAGCCACGCCTGATTATTCTGCTTCATCTCTAATTGAACAGAGTTAAACCATGTCCACAGGTCTCACCTCCCTCTCCCCCTCTCTCTCTCTCTCTCTCTGGCTCTCTCTCTCTCTCGCCGGCCAGGCCTTTGATGCCTTTCCGACCTGGGCTCAGCTCACTGCTGTAATCCCAGCGGTGGTTGTTTAGGAGAGAAGCTTTAGCTTCAGTACTGAGCTCTGTGTTCTACAGTACAGCAGCCATGTTGCAGTGCCATGTGTCTGGCGCCTCGTGTTCCTCTCTGCTCCTCTCACCTCCTCTACCTCTCTCCCCCAGTGCCTCTCTGTTTTTGGTTCCCTCTTGGTCCTCCTGAGTGAATTTCATAGTTGTGCTCTGAATGTCTGAGCGAGCTCAACATCAAGCTAAATACTTCTGGGATGGTGTTGAGGAGGAAGGCTAAACGCCGCCGGTGATGTGGGGGGAATTTTCTTTCATCTAATGATCTTTGTGATTAAAAATGCAAAGGAAATGAACACATCGAAAATGCCAACCTGGCCTCTACACGAAAGGAGGTATTTAAAAGGGAATGATGCATGTTTTATCATGCGTTTGTGTATGTTTTTGTTAGGCTAACAATTTAATGAGAGCTTGAGATCATTTAAAAAATATATATATTTCATCTCTGAGAATTCATGCAACACTTTATTTTCTGATGCAATTATGTGTCAACCAGATTGTACACAAGCACTGTGGAGACCACTTAGGTACCCCTTTTGGTGGAGACACATAAACGACTACACTGCTGTGTGTCTGGCCTGAACTCTGTGAGCAGAATCAGAATCACCATATTTACTAAGGCACTGCTCTGGGGAGGTGTTGGCCATTCCTCCTGTGGATTTCACATGTGCAGACTTATGATCCCACAGACGTCAACACAGCCATAGATGATACTTCAGTTGGAGCACGCTGACAGACCTATAACGTTAGTCTCCTGACTGAGGTAGAGAGAGAGAGAGAGGACGAAGGAGGATGACAGAGACACACACATACACACACACACACACACACAAATCCACTGGCATTGTTAGTTCATATTCAGAGGTAATCTGCTGCTGATTTGGTGTTCATGTCTAGAAAGGAGGTGTATACGGATGTTCCTGAAAAAGTTGCCAGACATCTTGCCCAAAATTTGAACATATGCCCAAATGCTCTTCCTGGAATTCTCCATCCTGCTTCCCTTTGAAACACGAAAGGAGAAGCAATTTAATTTGGTTCTCTGCTGTTTAATTAAAAGAAGAAAGTAAACCCAGGATTTGTGTCTAGTTGGACGTACTAAGCGTGTAATGTGCCTTGCCATTGGTCCGTACCAGAATGATTTATGCAGCCAACCCAGAGTTAATCCCAGCTCTCTCTCTGTTGCAGACACATATTGGCTTCTAACAGTTGAACTGACATTGCCAGATTGGCCCAAACACAGGATAAAGTTGTTGATGTGTCAGAACAGAAGAGCCTCCTTGTTGATGACAAGTTGTCCTTGTAGAACTCACACTCCTCATTGTATAGTATAACTGAAAAGCCAAGAACTTAAAAAGCTGTGAAGCATTTTGAATCTGTGAATGTAGCGGATAATTAACCATGTTAATAGAAATTCCTCACATTATACGTATTCAATTATGACATTTCTACGATTATTGTTTCCACTAGAGAATGTCTTTATAACTGAAGGTCAATGTCATCCTCTGCAGGCTTGGGTGCGTGAAACTGTTCAAAGCAAACGCAAGCCTGGTAATAGATATGAGACAGAGGCAGTGGACGGTTGCTGAGCAGAGCACAGAGCCCTGGCCTGGTTTATCACTAGGCGTTGAGCACACGGATGTCGAACTGCGAGATTTAAGAGATTTAAGATTTAAGGAACAACATGTAGATAATCGTGGCGCCAGGATTAATAGCGGGATTTGAAAATGGAGGACAGGGGAGATTACTTGGTCCGAACGCTAACAAATAACATTCCCGTGTGCAAGCAAAGAACAGGAAATGAGCAAAGGAAAAAAAAACTCAAGTACAGTAAGAGGATTGGGGTTGAGGCCATCGTGGCTGAAATCATGTTCCTGATATCGCTGAGGGGATAAATGAGTGAGATAATTCCCTGAGACTGGGTGAATTGTTTCCAAACTGACAGATAAGGTAGGTCAAGTTTCCAGTGTATTGTCTTCAGTCCCCCTATCTTTACATCTCCTTCTCTCTAAAGCCTTATCTCTCCCTCTTTCTTTTCTATAAGTGAACCCTCCTTTGTACGTCACTGTCTATCACTCCGGGAGATGTGTTGATGTCTTTTTGATGGTCAGATGGTCTGATGGTGTAATACAAGCCTTGTTTGCCGCTCGGGGCCTAGTCACACTGAGCCGTGACCGTGCGTGGACACTTCCTCCCTTTCCATGTGACAGTGGTCAGGTAGACGCATGGCTCCAGGCTGTTACCACATCCAGATATCACTGGACTCAACTCCCTGCCTCTCCACAGTCAGGTGGCGTTATAGTGTCACTATAGGATCCTGTTTGGTAAACCGGAGCCTATAGGACCTTCATCAGAACCAGTGCTCCTAGAGCTCCCAGACCAAACTTCCTTTCATTCTTCTGCGTCACGGTCGTGACCCCAATGTTGTTGGGAACAGAACAGCCCGACGTGCTGATCTGCAACGTTCACCACCTGCTGTTGTTCTCTACCCTATAGTATAATAACGTCTGCTATTTAGCAGAGACTTTTATCCAAAGTGACTTACAGTTAGGTTTGCATACAGTCCTCTCTCCTCTCTCCCTTTTTCGCTATGGTGTGCCTTCTAAACGTGGGGTGTATAGCTTTGATTACTGTGCCTGGTTATTAGAAGAAGCATGTTATTGTGTTAGCGCACGGCCCGCCTGTCTGTTTCTCTCCTCCCGCATTTGCATGTCTGCCAGGTGCCAGGGGGGACTATCATTTCCGACAGTCTCTCCTTTTCAATATAGGTTCAGAGCAGAGACTGGGAAATGGGAAAGACTAAATGCAAGAGTGTCGGATGTGGCAGCCAGGCAGCCAGGAGCTCTTCTCTCTCTCTTCGCAGAACACAAATGAGAGAGGAACGAAACGAAGGGAGCATGGCGGCCTGGAAGACTATTATTAGGCTGCTGTGAGTAGGGTGATGGAGAGGGAACCGGCTGAGAAAATAGCTGGGCTTCTGACTAAACTAACTAGAGAAAGCCACACTTGATTGATGCCACAGGATTGCCCGTGCGTGTGTGTGCCAGCTATATTAGCTGTCTCCACAACAGGTGGATACAGTGGGGTTGTGTGTGTGTGTGTGTGTGTGTGTGTGTGTGTGTGTGTGTGTGTGTGTGTGTGTGTGTGTGTGTGTGTGTGTGTGTGTGTGTGTGTGTGTGTGTGTGTGTGTGTGTGTGTGTGTGTGTGTGTGTGTGTGTGTGTGTGTGTGTGTGTGTGTGTGTGTGTGTGTGTGTGTGTGTGTGTGTGTGTGTGTGTGTGTGTGTGTGTGTGTGAGTGAGTGAGTGAGACAAAGGAAGACCGAATGAAGGAAAAGGGATGACAGAATAACTGGAGGGAGGAGTACAGCTGTGCTCGGTTGCTATGTTGTTAATAGTGATGGATTCTCCCTATGGTACAGCTGATAATGAGAACATCTGCATGAGATGTGGAGTGTCTCGCAGAAGGAAATCACTAGAGGCGAAACAGTAGTGGGAGAGCATGACAGACAGAGAGAGAGAAAGCTGAAATATAGTGTTCTCCAGATTGTGAGCAGTCCTTGGGGGCTAATATAGACTGCTAGATGCTTAGTTGGGATGTACACTCACAATCTTTAGTTGTTATGCAATTGAGAAAAATTAGAAGCTAATTGTGTGTGTATGCGTGCGTGCGACTGCTAGTGTGTGTGTGTGCGTGCGTGCGTGCGTGTGTGTGTGTGTGCGTGCGTGCGTGTGTGTGTGTGACTGACTGTTGTGTGGTTAAGCAGAAGCAGGCCATCCCATCCCGGCCTCAGCAGGGACATCCTGATAGAGCAGTCTTGCGTGATAGATGAGGGAATATCTCAATTGCTTTGTGTTATTCTTATTGTGATGTTCCTCCTCCTTGTTATTTTGCCCTAGATGCCAGTGCCCTGCGCAGTTCGAGGGGCCAGAGTGCCAGCAGACCAAACACAGTTTCCATGGCAACGGCTATGCCTGGTTTCCTCCCATAAGGCCTTGCTTCGAGAGCCGTCTCTCCCTGGAGTTCATCACGGAGGTTGCAGATGGTCTGCTGCTCTACAGCGGGCCCCTGGCCCAGCTACAGCCCTGGGACCTTGAGGACTTCATGGCCATAGGTAATATATCTACTTATCTACTCACAGAGGAGGGGGACAGGAATACAGGATAGAGGAGAGACAGGGTAGAAGGGAGGGGCAGCCATGCATACGTCAGTGTGTGAGTGCTGGTAATTGTGTTTGCGGTACACTGTGATGGCGCGATAGAGATAGGAAGGTTGCATGAGGCAGAAATGCTCAAATTGTCCTCTACACAACTCTGTCTGAATTTGTTGGTTTAAAATAAACAAGACTACTAAGGTTCTTTTTACATGGAGATTTGTTGTGCCAACGCTGCCAAATTAGTTTGGGGGTGGAGGGGATTCTTTGAAGGGGGGTCAGCTTCAGCCTACACACAGCTCCTGAGGCCTTTAATGAGTGTACACTTGGTGGTAAAGGCTGATCTGTGTGTGTGTGTGTGTGTGTGTGTGTGTGTGTGTGTGTGTGTGTGTGTGTGTGTGTGTGTGTGTGTGTGTGTGTGTGTGTGTGTGTGTGTGTGTGTGTGTGTGTGAGACAGCATCAGGTCTTTAGGGGTTAATGAGGGGCTCGTTATGAAAGTAAAGGCTTATTTGTCATTCATTCCAGAATGTAATTACAACGGGGTGTGCATATTTAGAGCTTTAATGAACTTGTTGAGCTGCGTGGACGTGCTTAGCATACATTCTCACGTTAAGGCCTGGAGTAAATAACATACGATGTTTGTGTGTACGTGTTTGTGGCTCCATTCCACATTATGTCTGCGTTCGAGTATTAGCACTCGATTCAATGCTGGAAGATATTTTGTGTGTGCGTTTGTGTATGTGTGCGTGCGTATGCGTGTGTGCGCACGGGTGTGTGTGTGCGTGCGTGTGTGTGTGTGTGTGTGTGTGTGTTTGAATGGGAAACAAAGGAGAAAGGATACAGTAGAAGTTTAAAAGTTTTTTTGCCACATGCACAGGACAGTCTTCAGTCTGCAGTCTCAAACGTCTCAACACGATGCATAGTTAGTGTGTTGTACTGTGAAGATGTAAAGATGTCTGCAGATGAGTCAGGGTTTCCCAAACGCGGTCCTGGGGCCCTTCCTGGGTGCACGTTTTGGTCTTTGCCATAGCACCACACAGCTGTTTCAAATAATCAACGTCCACAGCCTCACAGCTTTACATCCCAGTCCACAGCTACTGGGTGTGGAGGGAGAGACATAGTCTGAAGAAGAGAGACCAAATCCAACAAAAGTCTGCGTCACATGAGCTTCCTATTCTTAATCCAGCACTGTGCCAGAGAGGACAGAGATAGTGACAGGGAAGACAGAGAGGGATGAATAGAGCATGGATATGAGTGGAAGGCTGAGCAAGATGTGTGGAACATTTTAGAATTGTAGGAGGGAGATATGGCAGAAAGGCAGAGTGGAGATGGCAAGTATATACGGCTGAGACTTAAAGTGAGAAACAGACAACGTCTCTTATATTACTATCACCCACAGGTTGACTGTGTCAAACCTTGTTATTTCTCGCTGTTTAGCAGTGCAACCTATTAAACCTTCTGATTTCCCACTGCTTCCCGGCCCGAATCTCCTTATTAAAGACGCTGAACGGCTCGCTGGCTGCCTCCTGCAGCCCTGCCCACTCACTGTCTGTTCTCCGCTGTGCTTTACCTTGCTGCGCTGTTTATCCCCCCCATGGGACTTTGTACCAAGCATGTGGCATAGCACAGACCTGCCTCTGCAAAACACCCCTGCATGTCCTACATTCTCTGCTGTTCCCCTGGGATTAAAGGCCCAATGTAGCCATTTGTACAGTATATCAATATCTAATCATTTCTGGATAACAATTATGTAGCTTACTGTAGTAGAAATAAACAAAAACAGCTTTTTAGCAAAAAACGGCCGTATTTCTCAAGCAATAATTTTGCTAGGACTGTCTGGGAGTTGTCTGAGTGGGGAGAGGGAAATTGAAAACCAGCTGTTATTGGCAGAGATGTTTGGAACTCTGTTATTCATCTATTAACTAATTCGCCGCCTGGTGATGTCACCAGGCAAGCCAAAACTCCACCCATGCAAAACATGCTGATTAGAAGGTCCTTGGTAGATTGTATTTCCAACCAGAAACTATCAGGAAATAATCATTTTTGTTCACTCTTTTACACTGTTAGTTTCATCAGCTGTTGCACAATATGATACAAAACACAGGAGAAACCATTTTGACTGCACCAGGCCTTTAAGTGATAGAGCACCGAGCCAGTATGGCAAGTAGCCTGTGTTTAAAGCAGGGCTGTTCAATTCCGGTCCTGACCGAAACACTTCTGTTTTTTTGTTTCTACCTGGTAGTTAATTGCACTCACCTGGTGTTCCAGGTCTGAATGAGTCCCTTATTAGGAGGAGAGGATGAAAACCAGAAGTGTTTCTGCCCTCCAGAACTGACATTGAACAGCCCGGGTTTAGAGAGAATGGCATCCTAATCCCACAAAGTAGTAGGAAGATGTCTTTGGTTCTGCTTGTTAACTTTTCCATGGCTCATAATCTTTGTCCCGGTCTGATGTGGGTCAGATAGATATGTGCTTCATACTGAAAGCATTATATTGAGTAATGGATGTGTATAGTGTAGGTTTGCAGGGCATATGGTATATTTTAGAGTGCCCATTGGTCTGTCCTCTCCTCTAAATGTAATACGTGTTATATTTCTCTCTAAATCCCGCCAGAGATCTAGACCCTGTCTGTGCTGCCTCCTGACTTTGACGGCTGGAACAGTGAGATCATAGTTAAATGAGTCACATTATTGTAAACTCCCCCTTCTCAAGGGTACGAGCCATGGGGCTGAGCTTGTCCAATCAATAGACAAATTAACCGGACAAATTAAATTTGGGTGATTACGTACTCCTGCAGAATGGGAAACAGGCTCTCAGGGCTCGGCTGGGGATCCAGTTTACACCTCGTTGCCAAGAGTTGGATTCAGCTCCAAGGATAGAGCAGAAAAAATGTCATCACTCACTTTGTCTCATTCTGACCTGATGGCAGCCTATTTATCATGCTTTTAATATGTGGAATTCAGATTTTCGTAATAAATGCAACTAAAAAGCCCGATGTTTCAAAAAATGATTGAGTAATGGTATGGAAATAAACTCAATGAATGTAATGTTTATATGCTTGCAACAATGTAAGCCAATTTATATGGTTGTTTTGCAAGGTTATTGCATTTTTTTTACCCATAATAAATTGAAACATAATACCCGGCTGAATGTAAACATCTCAGGCATTTGGCATTGGGCTATTTTTACATATTTTGCTTTATGCAAGTTATACTGTTGGTGGTCTCAGAAGGAACTGAGAAACAGGCTGACTGAGAATGAGGTGAACCCCCCCCCCCCAAACACGTACACACAACCCCCCCAACACACACACACATGTAGACACAGCATCTGGCAGATGAAAGCGAGCAGAGAGATACACTGAGTGTGAAACGCACATTACGGTCAATTTGCAGAAACCTGTTTCACAGTCTTTTAGCACTGCACCCGTTTCAAATATCGCTTTTAAGTTTGGGTCCTGTTTCCTGGGGGTATGGGGGTGTTTGCTGACAGTCAATTTATATTAAAGGCACCACAGTCACAGACTCTCTTTCTCTGTTGCTGGGCTGCTGATTTGTATACACTGAGTGATTTGTAATGCTGTTTATGCAGTCCATATTCTCCCGGCATAAAACATATTCCCTTCAGGAACTTCAGAAAAGAGGCAATTTTTCATATTTAAGTGGGAGTGCCATGCTTTGGGGGCTGAGACCCCCTGGCTTCCCCCTCACCAAGACGCTCGACAGGGAAGGTTCATCTGCAGGGATGTCGAGGAGGAGACCACGATGAATAAGGGATGAGGAGGGGAGATTAGCCGTGACCGCGCTGAGTTCGCCAACCGGAGTTTAAGAGCAAAAGCTTGTAGTATCCTGAATACACCCGGGCGTACTCTCCCTGTCCAAGATCATTTGATACGGCACAACATAAAGCCCATTTGGCCTGTCTGCCCACCCTTCAGCCTCCCTGCCTGACCAGCCGGTCCATGCCCGTGGAGGTTCTCCTCTCAGGCACTCAACACCCCTCTCCTGTCCTTCCCTCTCTCTTTTCATCTCAACCAAGCCTTCCACCATTCACACCTGTCACCCAGCAGTCTGTCCCCTTTTCTCCTGAAATGTCACGTCAGCCCCAACAAGGAGGGTCGGGACCCTTGTCAGATTGAGACACCCTGTGGGACAGTGTCAGTCTTTTGCTTGATGGTGGTGGCCACTGTGGGCCTTTCACATGAAAAGGGCTTTTCACTCAGGCTTAGGCTGGGCTCTGTACATCAGTGACTTACTGCTAGCTCAAAGTAATCTCTGTCTGAGCACAGGTTGCCTACTGGGAATCCACTGTGAGAACACTGCAGAGAGACAGGTGGGAGACGGAGAGAGAGAAAAGGTTGGGGTTATAAAGAGGAAGACACAACAAGCCAGACCGAGGGACTGTCATGGAGAGAGGCCGGGCGGAAGAGAATGGGATGACGAAAGCCAGAAAATGAAGAAGAGGGAGAACAACCCTCTCTGTCGAAAACAGAGCATTTGCGAGCCTAGAAAATAGAGCGACGTGGAGTTTATATATACAGCCCTATTCTCTCCTGAACTCTTAAACTGTGGATGTCATGTTGATTTATGGAGAAACAGTGGTTGGTTGACATGTTGTTTACCCACAGTCCTTTGCAAACAGTATAAAGCATACAACGAGTCTTAACTGGTTCATTAATTTTTAATTTCCCATTTGACTAAGTCAGAAAATAGAATCACTTTTTAATGTTTATTGTCTTATAGTGGGGTGGGGGGTGGGGTGGGGGGTGGCATAATTGCATAGCGCCAGGCACTGTTGTAATCCTTATTGTGGAGTGAGCATGATGACGTCGGACTGTTAGTTATATTCAACTGGTTTACTATTAGCTTTGCACCTTTTACTGTTGTTGTTTTTCAGGTTCTAATACTGGCCCAGGTTATTAGATGTCATTTTAAGTGCTTCATCTTTCTGAACAGACTGCAGAAAGCACTGAGGTGGTGCCTGTTTTTACTTTAATCTGGGGTTGGGTGAGCACACACCACTCTTACAGAATTTCCGTTTAAAAAAATATATATATATTTTTTTTATTTCACCTTTATTTAACCACGTAGGCTAGTTGAGAACAAGTTCTCATTTCCCACTGCAACCTGGCCAAGAATAAAGCAAAGACAAAGCCAAGCAGTGCGACACAAAACAACTACACAGAGTTAAGTTGACCGCAGGTCAGTTGACCTTGATTAGTTGGCTGTGCTTCGCTGTGGTTGCTTGTTCTTGGTGTGTTGCAGTGATCAGATGAAATGTGTACAGAGTTGACGTCCTCAGGATGAAGTGGTCTGTGTGTGGTTGTATCTGATCCTCCCTGGCATTAAGAGTATGTGATGGGGGTTGTGGACGGTCATCCCTGGGGATGTAACCACCATGTGTGACCTCATGTCGGTGTCCTCTCTCTCTCCCCTCAGAGCTGATCGATGGCACTCCCACACTCAAGATAAACCATGGCTCGGGCACACTGGTCTTGCAGTTGCCAGGCAACGTGAACGTGGCGGACAGACGGTGGCACCGTCTGGATGTGAGGAGCAACAGTAAGGTGGGTGTCTGAAGTCTGAGCTGCTGCCAAACTTATACCATCCCATGGAACCCCCCCCCCCCCCCCCCCCCCCCACACACACACACACACATCTCCCCCAACACTAGCCATATGCTGTTCATTCTTATAGAACTCCGGGGGAAGTTTAATGCAAACAGGTGGTGTCTCTACTAGACTAGTCCTGTTTTCATGACATCGTCTGGAGAAGTAGGAGGGTTTGACTGTGGTTTGGATTCAGTGGAGATCGAATGGATACCTCCTGAATACATTACTGTGTACGGCCGCTGTGGCTGTATGACAGCGCTAACAACAACTTTGTTCGTCTACCAGGTCTGAAAAACAAACTCAGGGTTATTCGGGATGTATTATATAAACAGTGTCATACAAACACTGTATTAGTATTTGTATGCCATTTACAAACTCAAAATGAATGCACCTCAATGTCTGCTATGAAGTAACTTGCTGAATATGCTTGTTGAAAACAATGAACTGGTTTTGAGTAGATGTTGAATAGGACCTTTTAGAAGCAAATTTGTTACATTTGTATGGTTAGTTAGTTCTTGCAGTAGAATATAGTACAGATAGGTATAATACAGATATTAAAGAGGAATTACTGGAAATAATGGAGCTCATATTAGACTGGTGGGCCAGCCAGTATCTGATGTCTTGATATTCCTGATGTCCTGATATTCTGGATGTCCTGATATTCTAGATGTCCTGATAATCTGGATGTCCATATATTTCTGGATGTCCTGATATTCTGAATGTCCTGATATTCGGGATATCCGGATATTCCTGATGTCCTGATATTCTGGATGTCCTGATATTCCTGATGTCCAGATATTATCTGATGTCCTGATATTCCTGATAGTCCTGATGTGTTGATATTCCTGATGTCCTGATATTCCTGATGTCCTGATATTCCTGATGTCCTGATATTATCTGATGTCCTGATATTATCTGATGTCCTGATATCCCTGATGTCCTGATGTGTTGACATTCCTGGTGTCCTGATATTTCTAATGTCCGGATATTATCTGATGCTTTTATGTTCCTGATGTGCTGATATTCCTGATACGCTGATATTCCTGATGTCCTAATTTTCCTGATGTCCTGATATTCCTTATATTCTTGATGGGCTGATATTCCCGGTGTCCTGATATTCCTGATTTCCTGATGTGTTGATATTCCTGGTGTCCTGATATTCCTGATGTCCGGATATTATCTGATTCCCTTATATTCCTGATGCCCTTATATTCCTGATGTGCTGATATTCCTGATGTGCTGATATTCCTGATGTGCTGATATTCCCGATGTCTTTATATTCCTGATATCCTGATATTCCTGATGCCCTTATATTCCTGATGTGCTGATATTCCTGATATCCTGATATTTCTGATGTGCTGATATTCCTGATGTGCTGATATTCCTGATGTGCTGATATTCCCGATGTCTTTATATTCCTGATGTGCTGATATTCCTGATGTGCTGATATTCTTGATGTGCTGATATTCCTGATGTGCTGATATTCCTAACGTCCTGATGTGCTGATATTCCTGATATTCCTGATGTCCTGATATTCCTGATGTCCTGATTTTCCTGATGTGCTGATATTCCTGATGTCTTGATATTAGCTGATGTCTTGATAATCTGGATGTCCTTATATTCCGGATGTCCTGATATTTCTGATGTGCTGATATTCCTCATGTGCTCCTGTAGGAGGTACGCTTCACACTGGACCGCTGTGTCGGGGCCACCGTCATGGAAATGGAGGGAGTGGGCAGCTGGCTGACCACAGAGGACCACTCATCATGCGAGGTCACTGGGGTCACGCCCAACCTGGACAGGTAGCCTACTCACGCCTCTCTCTCTCTCTCTCTCTCTCTCTCTCTCTATTTGTGTCTGTCTGTTGCTTTCACTCTTTCTTTCTTTCTCTCTTTCTCTCTCCCTCTAGCTCTCTGTCTTTCTTGTACTCTATTTCTTTCTCTCTCTCGCTCTCTTTCTTTATTTCTCTCTCTCATTCTCTCTCCCTCTGCCTGTCTGTCTCTCTCTCTCATCTCTCTCTCTCTCTCTCTCTCTCTCTCTCTCTCTCTCTCTCTCTCATGCTCTCTCTCTCTCTTTCCCTGTCTGTCTTTGTCTCTCTCCTCCTTTACACAGAATACACACCTTTCACATAGTCAAACTCAGAACACCAGATTGGTGGGGTACAAGGCCGTGTATTACGGGTTGAAAAAAGTACTGCAGTAGACAATAGGGACGGATGGGTGTATGAAAATATACTGAAAAGTACGGGCATTGTTGCTATTTCATTCCTCAGGCACCTGAACGGGACCCAGGTGTTACAGCTGGGTGGAGTCAATGAGGACCTGCCCTATGTCTACCCGCAGTTACAACACAAACACTTTACTGGCTGCATCAGGAACCTCATTGTCGACAGCAAGGTAACGCTCGCTACAATGTGTTTTCTCCCAATCATCACACACCCGGAGTAGCCTTGGGAAGCGATTTAGCTCTTATACAACACATAACATCTCCATTGTTAAAAGTTACACTTGTACTGCAGGCAGCATGGTGTTGTTAAACTGCATACAGCAGCTCACATAAATGCTTTCAAACACTTCCACACCTTTCCCACGGACATTGTCACAGCAACACTCCTGTAGAAAAGGTATGATCCGGGATCGCATTCAGCGCATAACCACTGGACACAGCCTGAACTGGTAGATATGCCACCATGGCAACAGTCGTCACAGGGAGGATAGCGGTCCTTCTGCCCATGTGACTCCATGACACT